>NW_016235870.1:0-1138 GCF_001687245.7 Rhagoletis zephyria | reverse complement strand
TGAAGTGAAGTGTTTCACAGTTTTCGACAGCTCAATCGACGAGGCTGAAAAGAATTGGCTGCTGCTGCTGTTGCCATTCCGTCCTCGTTCATTTCCCTGCCTGGTGCTAATTTGCAGTGACAAGTGTGAGTGCTGCTATTGCTGCTGCTCTTTGGTCCGTTTGATCAAGTTCTCCTCTTCTCTTTTGGATTCTCTCTCGTTTTGGTTGCCCTGGTGAAGACTGCCTAGCACTGCCTGCCTGGCTGCACTTGTCCATCAGATCTTAGGTCAAACAAACTGTCTGTCTGTGTCTGTCTGTCTGCCTGGTTGTCAACTCGATCGATGTCTGCCACATTGGGCCTGTCAGGCGATGCTCCTTCTCCTGCTGATGCCGTCAACGAGGCTGCTAAGGCTGCGACGCATTTTATTTCCCTTTTTCCTTCCTTTTCTTCTTTCCTTCTCATTCTTCCTAATGAGTCAAGTGAACTTGAAAGGCACACAGAGCACAGTGTGTGTCTGAGTAGTTCTGGCCTCTTCTTCTTTCCCCTCTCGTTTTTAGGGTGCAGCAAATCTTATTACCAGCAAATAATATTCTTTCAGTGCAGTGCCACATAATCCATGCTTCGTTTCACACTCGCGCACTGCCTGCTTTGCTGCGAACTGAGAGAGTTTCCGTTCGCTTACGCTTAAATTGAATTTACGTAATTTTGGACTTGCTCTGCTGTTTTAGCAGCAGCAGCAGCAGAAGCAGTGCCTTTCCTTCTCCTCCTGACCACCAGTAAATGTTCACTTTGAGTGCACTCTCAATCAGATTGCCATTTTTATTCCTCTTTTTTTTCTTTCATTTGCTGTCCATACATTTTTCTGCTGCNGTTCATAAAATCTCAGCTTGTCCAGACGCAGCAGACATTGACCAGCCAGTGTGTCCTTCGTCCTGGTCTTCCCTTGGTGAACTTGGTGAACCGTGCCGCTGACCGTTAATGATGGCTCCATAAAAACAGAGGAGACAGAGGAGACACAATCATCGTCGTCATCATCATCATCAGGAGGAGGGCACCTTCAGGCAGACGTCCATCGGTTCAATTGGAGGCTCCCGAAAACACAGAGAGAAAAAAGAACTCGTGGCAGGGCCTCACACGAGCAGTGTTTAGTGTGTGTG
>NW_016235869.1:0-1138 GCF_001687245.7 Rhagoletis zephyria | reverse complement strand
TTGAAAGAGCTTTGAAAGCGCACACGCATTCAATTGACTGTTGGGGGGGTGGGTGAATGGTTTGCTGCTGACTTCATGCCAAGCAGGCATGAGCGGGTGCTCGCTCTTACAATAAGATAGTCGTACTTTGAAAATCTCACATAAAATCAAAATTTTAAAAATAGTCTTGCGCTGAGATAAAAACAGTGATGGAACGTGCTGCAATGCAAATAAAGTGTTCGAGAGAATGCGACAATTTCCATAGGAACTGAATTCAGTTCTTTATTTTCTTATCTGAGCACCCTGGCGACTTTTGCGCGAATACTTCGGCATAGTAATAAATTTTGCTTACAGGTGAGTCCGTCCACTGCANCCCATCGCAAATGCAATAGCACCCGCAGCTGCAGTCGCTGCCACTGTCGGCGCCAGAGCGTTATGTGCCGATAATTCTATAAGTTATCTTTTTTGTTCATTTCCTTTTCCATTTTCTTTCTCTTTTACTTTGTGTATACTTTTACTTGCACAGCGCGTTTACAATAAATATTTGTTTATGTTCCCAGGCGGTATAAAAGTATTACCATTGACAAGACGCAGCAGCGGAGATAGATACATATATATGTATGTATGTATAGCGACGAATGTCAGCGAGTGAAGCGAAACCCCGAAGACCGAGTGCAGAATACAGAATGCAGACTCTTAAATAAGAAAGAAAATGCCACTAAAGCGCAACAAATTGTTGGCGACGAGCAAAAAGCCAAATGCAATACATATATAATCTGCTATGTTAACAAATATATATGTATTCATGCATTCAAATGTCAATATGTAAATATGTATGTATGTGCACTTGCAACTAACACTAGTAGGTATGCACCACATAGTATGAATTTATGTAAATATTTAGTATGTGGCGGCTCCTAAGCAGATATGCGCAAAGGTTTCTTGAACCAATTTTCGTTATTTCTTAACTTTGTTTACATTTTTTCGATATTTTTATTTTTTTCGAAAATATTTCGTAATATCTACATAAATTTTTTAGTTCATATTTACACCGCCAAGCACACCTAACACACAGCTGCGATATTCGTGAGGGAGTTAAGAATGGTGCAGGCAGGCAGACTTCTCCAATGGAAATGTAAATTGAAATGAAGAGCGTTAA
>NW_016235868.1:0-1138 GCF_001687245.7 Rhagoletis zephyria | reverse complement strand
ATTTTATTTACATAAAATTTACAAAGAACTCAGACATTTTCAACCGGCTCCAAAAAATGGGAGGTTATCAATTCTTCGGAGTATTTTTATTTCTTTTATTTATTACACCGCATAACTTTGCACTGCGTGAACCGATTTTTTTTTACCGGAAAGATAATACCTTAAAGGTCGTCACGTAATTTGGTTTAGATCCGAGCATTAAATCATGAAAAAATTAACGGTTAAAGATGCACTCAACTTTCAAAAGTAATACAAAATTTTACAAAAGAATTTTGATAATAAATAAATTAAATAATTTCACGAAATTTTTACAATTTTTTATTCATTTTCGTCGATTTCTGGTTTCTCATTTTTTAATACTTCGAATAACGAATTCCAAGTTAGCAAATTAATTCTTCGAATGCTTGTTAAGTACATATCAGTGTAAACTTTTTTAGGCTGTAAAGTGTGAAAAGCAACTNTGAACATGTATTTTTATCATGTAGCTCATTTTGGTGGAACGAATTCCAAGTTAGCAAATTAAATCTTCGAATGCTTGTTAAGTACATATCAGTGTAAACTTTTTTAGGCTGTAAAGTGTGAAAAGCAACTGTAGGTGAGCATGCATTGCATATTTTTAGGAAAATGTTTTCATTCGCAGTTAAACTTTAAAGAGCTCTCAATAAAAAAGAAAAATTCTTACGAAATGATGCACAAGAAATGGAAAAGAAAAATTTTTATATCACAATTTCTTAANTGCGCTACGTGACAAATTTGATATGTAAAAGTAAACAGACAGTGTTTAATTTTGCACACACTAGGAGAGGAAACTGGTTACCTCTCTTTATTTGCGTAAATTTAGACGAAAATCTTTTAGAGTAAATTTTAAACATTTTATGTGTAAACTATGAAAATGTAAAATAAATTTAAACAACAATTTTTTAGAGTGTACACTCTAAAAACTGCATGTAAAACTGCTACTGAAAAGTGTTTATTTTCAAACAAAATCTGTGACAGGATTTTTCAACATGAGACGTTTAAAATACCCACACGAAATGTTTACAATTGTAAACGTTTTTAACGCAAAAATACAGTCCCTTTAAAAAATAGAAATTAAGTACATTTGATTTATAATTTTGCTCTATGCGACAAATTTGGT
>NW_016235867.1:0-1138 GCF_001687245.7 Rhagoletis zephyria | reverse complement strand
ATCGACTTTTGTGAAAAACACGCATCCAAAAATACAAGTAAAAAAATTGCACTTATTTTAAGCACAAAAAAAGTTTGTCCAATATATTAGACGCTTGTGCTGAAGGGGTTAATTGGCGATAGATCAACTGGCCAACTATTATGATTATTTCTACTGATTGATGCTATTCCATAACCTGATATCTGCTAGTTTGAAATAGATTAAATGTGAAATATGTAATTCAGCTGCAAGGTTGCTCTTGTAGAGAATCTACCCTGCAAAAATTTGAGGACCAGGTGGTCCATTGGGTCGTGGTTTTAAAGTATGTGCAAAAGGACCAGGTTGTATACTAGTAACTTGTTATGCTAACCTGGACCACTTCAAACGTAAAAAACTGATAAATGTATTGAACACCACCTCTTCGCAGTCGATCGGCAATACGATTCGGTTGCCGAGTGTGCCATGGTCCAAAAGGAGTAGGTGTATAGGTGGTCCCATGTTATGCAGTGGTGGGCCAGAAGTGGTCCCATGTTATGCAGCGTTGGACCAGAGGTGGTCAGGTCCAATGACATCGCAATGTTAATGTTACCATATTTTCTCCATATATTTGGACCACTTTGGTTACTAGTGTTGGTTACAAGGTAGCNTCCCACTTTTTGCAGGGTAGTTTTCTACCAGCCACTATCCCTGCAGGGTATGCATATACTTCTGTGCATACATACATATGTATGTACATTTGTGTCTTTATGTGTATGTAGTATTTAGAAAATATTTAGAACTTTTTATACATATTTTCGCTGGAATAATAAAAATAGAAAACATAAATTAACGATGAGCGCACACTTTGAAATTTTTTTAGGTCAATTGTTTGTAAATAAAACATAATTGCGCCACCCATTGCCATTAACCACCTTTCCTCTGTAATTTTTGCACAATTCTCTACCATTTAAGTATGTATATAACTTAAAATTACGCACTGGCCTTTCCGCACCTAGGTGAGTGATAGATATTATCAATAGTCGAATTTATGTAATGTCTTTTTAACATTGAGAGTTGCAAATTTTTTAGTGAGTCACAAAGTTAATGTACGAAATTTTGGATGTACATATATACAATGTATGTGTATCTTCATATATGTATGTATCTATGTATGTTTTTT
>NW_016235864.1:0-1138 GCF_001687245.7 Rhagoletis zephyria | reverse complement strand
ACCTTTTACTTCTACCTTTTTTAGGTTATTTCATCGGTTTATTAAGGAGATGTGTACCACGGTTAGATATGCATAGCATAACATACAAAAAAATGTACTTATTCATATGAAATACATAGGAGTACACTTTGCGTATATAAATGCGTATAAGCTCGACATCCTTAAGCTTTCTAATTAAAAATCGCACTAAAAAATGTCAATGTTTCGAAATTTTAGGCCACTCATAAGCTAACCCTCCCATCGTGTGGTTTGTTGGGTATAACAAGCAACCAACTTCCACAGTGTCTCCTCAACATGATTGTGAATATACCACACCATTACTCTGGCTAAGACAATATGTAATATGCAAAGTCCCGTAAATCGACTTTAATCGCATTAAAAAAGGTATGGGACGTTCGGAGCCTCATTTCTACTTCAACCTCACTTTGGTAAGACTTCAACTCCACTGCAGACTATCGGGATTTATAAAGTAACCCTAAGAAAACTCAGTGGAAGAACAAATGTATGAGCTTACATCCTTGAATTTTATCGTGCCTTCCTGAGCATGTTTTTTAAATCATTGAGTGGCACGATTGAGCCCTGTTACTGCTTTGGGCAATAGATTAGCTCTGAAAAGGCTTACCAGAAAAAAACATTTTGAAAAAAGGTCATAAAACTACATAAAAGGCCCTCTCTAAGCATTGATTGAAGAGGTTTATATTGTACAACTGGTAGTCATACAGAGAAAACGCCCGCACTATTCCCATCATCCAGACAAAATGCCGAAAGTGGGCCGTCAATGCTACGCATGGCCATCAGATGCTTCCTGTGTGTAGTGTGCGAATCTGTCAATCCCACTAGAGATCGGTAATTTACCTTTTACTATATTTCATAAGGAATTTCACTACTATCCTTTCAGGGATTTTCATGGAAAATTTTGCGGTTGTGCAAATGTGAGTACCACATTAACGATTCTCGTTATTTAGATTCATAAAAGCCTTGATTAGCCTGCTGGTTCTTGCCCTATCGAGCTGTTCTCTGGTCCCGATTGGATGATACAAAGAGCCGCAGTTGGCCAGTGTATTACCCAATTCGTTACCTTGAAACCAGCAGCTTGCTGTCCTACCTCAGACAGTTCAGAAAAACACTACTTCACACA
>NW_016235862.1:0-1138 GCF_001687245.7 Rhagoletis zephyria | reverse complement strand
AACTAATACAAAATATCTAAAACATGGCTAATCATAAATTATTGATTGTTTTGTTTAACAAATTTTGTTTTCTTCTCATTGTCAATAAGGACGTTTGCGTATGCCATAAACCCCTTTTTGATGATTTGGTGTTTTTTTTTACCTTTGGTATTTCACTTGATGCTGCTCAAATTTTTTCTTCTTAAACGTACTAGAATTTTTAAAGGAAATGTCAAATTCCGATGTCGCACTTATTTGGGTGTCTAATGGCGTTTTCATTTCTACAAAAAAAATATTGCCTTCCCATCGCCCTCCTGTAAGCACCTTACGACGTATGTAATCTATGTTTTCTTTCAGCTTTTAGTACAAAAATTGTCATCATTACCAATGTCATGTATTAGTAAAGCACAAAATGAACACCTCCGACGACGCATTCCGCTTAAAGTTGCAAAATAACGTGCCGCCGAAGTTGTTTCCAAGCGCCGAACTACTCCGAGCGACTACTCTACATTCTACGTAACTTACTTTGTAAAGCCGCTCAGAAGTGTGTCTGATACCAAATGTTCATTCTAAATTCCTACTTACATAAGGCGGCCTTGCCTTTGTTAAGGTAAGGGAGATTCGTCAGTGAAGCGGTAACGACCGCGAGGTGAAGTGCAAGTTGCTGGTAAGGTATTGTAGATTTGCATTTTTAGGAAAACACTTTTTTATGTGAAAATAATTGTTTTACTTTCATTAAAAGCACTATAAAACACTCTTTGTAGCTTAACCCGACTGACATGTACATTTTCAGTAATACATTGGACGAAAATAATTGGCCGCCTAGATTGCCAAAATACCCATATGGGCATCATCTAAATATCAAAACATTATAGGTATTCACCAAATTAAGCCAGAGGCTTGGCACTCTGATAAAACAGCAGATGAACTCACACAACGACGTTTTTCAACAGTGATCTGCTCTTTTACCTGACTGCCAGGCCACTTGCCCACTTTGGTGAATACCACTATTTTGATATTTTGTGTTGGCTGCCGCAACGGCGCACTGTGGTTCCATATCAACGAAGAGCGGAAAAAGTTCAATATCTCGCAAACCGATAGCCCAATCCAGCTAAAAGTTGGTATAATGAAACTACACGGACCATGTGATATGAATTTA
>NW_016235861.1:0-1138 GCF_001687245.7 Rhagoletis zephyria | reverse complement strand
GAACTGTCCGCTTATACCAAGTTTTTCGGCACTTTGGAGCAAATTATTTATAAGGATATCAAGATACATAGTCTTGTCCATTATCCCTTTGATAAACACTAAGTTGCCTACACCGGCTGCGGACAAACAGCCCCAAACCATTACACTACCCCCGTCATGCTTTACTTTAGCTCTAAGGTTCTCTTTATTAAGCTCTGTATTCTTCTTCCGCCAAACGTAAGACATGCCGTCGGAGCCAAAAATGTTGAATTTAGACTCGTCCGAAAAAATTACCGTGTTCCAAAAATCCGAGGCCTTGCAAACATGCTCCTTAGCAAACTTTAATCGCCATGCTTGGTTTTTTTTGCTTATAAANACTCCTTAGCAAACTTTAATCGCCATGTTGGTTTTTTTTGCTTATAAACGGCTTCTTACGAGCAACTCGGCCATTAAAGTCATGTTCGCGAAGCACGCGACGGATAGTTACTGCACTGGGTATTTTTTCCTAACTCCTGCTGAACATCTACAGCCAACCTTGGAGCCGATAATTTGGGATTAATCTTCACTTTTCGAACAATATAACGCTCGTCGGAGTCACTAAAAATTTTGTTTGGGGCACTTCTGCCCTTATTTTCTACTCGATTTTCATGTATAAATCGCTCTATNGCCGATAATTTGGGATTAATCTTCACTTTTCGAACAATATAACGCTCGTCGGAGTCACTAAAAATTTTGTTTGGGGCACTTCTGCCCTTATTTTCTACTCGATTTTCATGTATAAATCACTCTATGATGTGTTGCACGGTAGAGGTACTAAGATTCACTATTTCGCCAATTTTTCGGACCGATTTACCATTTTTATAATGGTGTAATACCAGTTCTCGTTGCTCTATGGAAGTACGACGACCCATTTTTTTAATAACGCACTTATGATCACTTTGATTTGTTATAACATAGTAAAAATGATTTGACAATAATCATTAATGTTACTAAGAAACATATACATCAAACTACAGTTAAGGCGTCGAGGCAGTTTTCCGTTATGCGGCGCACAAATACCTGTATCAAATAAGCTGTGACCTAAATTTTTGTGTCATAGTTGCGATTTCACACATGCAACGCAATTGCATATAGAAATATAAGATCTTTTTATTGTAAT
>NW_016235860.1:0-1138 GCF_001687245.7 Rhagoletis zephyria | reverse complement strand
GGCCTACCGACGATACGTGCTTTTGGCGCTCAAAATATGCTACTGAGTGAGTTTGATAACTACCAAGACATTCACAGTTCCGGCTACTATATGTTTTTGGTAACAAGTCGCGCTTTTGGTTACTGGCTTGACTGTTTCTGCGTACTTTATATGGCCGTTACAACACTGAGCTTCTTTATATTGTCACCCGACAATGGCGGCGATGTTGGTTTAGCTGTAACTCAGGCCATGGGCCTAACAGGCATGGTTCAGTGGGGTATGCGACAATCCGCTGAACTCGAAAATGGCATGACCAGTGTCGAACGTTTAGTAGAGTATGACGAGCTTGAACCTGAGGGTGATTTGGAAAGCAAGCCAGGCAAAGCACCTCCAAAGACATGGCCTGAGCAGGGTAAAATCGTCTTTGACGAACTTAGTCTGCGCTATACCCCGGATCCAAAGTCTGATCGCGTGCTGAAATCGCTAAGCTTTAAAATACTGCCCACTGAAAAGGTGGGAATTGTGGGGCGGACTGGGGCAGGCAAATCGTCGCTCATAAATGCGCTCTTTCGACTGTCATTCAATGAGGGTTCTATCATCATAGATATGAGAAATACTGATGAGCTGGGCTTACACGATTTGCGTAGTAAAATCTCTATTATACCGCAAGAACCGGTGCTTTTCTCTGGTACAATGCGTTATAATCTAGATCCATTCGATGAATACGCTGATGCGAAATTATGGGCTGTGCTTGAGGAGGTAAGACTAAATATTCCTAAAATATATACGTAGATACAAAATGGAAAAGAAAGGAGGAAGGGAGCATTACAAATTTCATTTCACTCTCAGGTCGAACTAAAGAATGTTGTGGCAGAGCTCCCGAGTGGTTTGCAGAGCAAGATCTCAGAAGGTGGCAGCAATTTTAGCGTCGGTCAGCGCCAGTTAGTGTGCCTAGCACGTGCCATACTGCGTGAGAATAAAATTTTGGTGCTTGATGAGGCGACTGCAAATGTAGATCCACAAACCGATGCACTTATACAAATGACCATAAGAAATAAATTCAAATATTGCACGGTGCTCACTATAGCTCATCGCCTAAACACGGTTATGGACTCGGATAAGGTGCTGGTGATGGATGCTGGTCGAGCGGTGGAATTCG
>NW_016235859.1:0-1138 GCF_001687245.7 Rhagoletis zephyria | reverse complement strand
AAACACCCAAACATACAAACTTTCACATTTATAATATTAGTAAGATATTCATACACAAATTTATATGTATAAATATTTGAAACATTAATTTAGCTTGAATTCAACTTTTTTTTTAAATAGATTTTGCATAATTTTTTTATTTTTTTTAGATTGGCGCTTACACATATGTTAGTGTTTGGCCGGGCTTCTCCTCCGACTTGTGGCGTGCGCCTTGATGTTGTCACCAGTGTTGCCGCGCCGTCACAAGAAAATGGATCCCTGACCAAGCCAAAAATGTATCTAAATGTATCCAATTTTCTTTTTTTATATATACATCTCATAATTTGTAAGAAAACCAAACATTTTCATGAAAAATACATAATTTAACCCATCCTAAGGACTTGGAATACATGTGCATAAAATCAAACATTTGTAATTTCAATTTATAAAGTACATTTTTTGTGCATAAGTATTTTGCAAAGTAAATATAATAACCCTGCAAAAATCGTTGGGCCATGTAGTCTATTTGTGGTATATTGGAGTACTTACAAAAGTGTTCCTCTGCCATGCTGTAGCGGACCAACTCGTGTCTCTGCGCCAGCTTATTGTTTTAACGAAATGTGATTGAAGTTGAGCATTTGAAAGCACATTTGAATGTCTGGCTGTAGCTGAACGTGTAGAGATGCTCGCTGTTAGTTCTTAGCTCCCAGCATGTTCGGGTTCGAATGCCGTCAGAGGCAACATGTAATTTTTAATTATTGTCTTGGTTGTCTTATTAATTTCGAAAAAGCATTTGAGAAGTGAAGAACAAAAGCGTACAAACGAAAAAATATAACAACAATGCCATTGTTAATATGTTGGAGTAGTTTTGTGCTACTCTGATGTAATGCAGGGATNGCAGGGATGGAGTATATGGTCCTGCCCTAGGACATCGCAATGTTAATTGGACCATATTTTTTATATGAATTGTGGTTAATTTTGGAGTACTCCGTGGTCCTTAGGGAGTACTCTTTACACGCATGCATGGAGTAGTCGCGATTTTTGCAGGGAAATAGCAAGTACACTCTAAAAAGAGCATGTAAAGCTACTACTGAAAAGTATCTTTTTTCCACAAGAATCTGTATAAATATACGTATAGGATGTTCAGTATTTGATTTTG
>NW_016235858.1:0-1138 GCF_001687245.7 Rhagoletis zephyria | reverse complement strand
TCGTTGGTGGGTGCACAGGTTCACTCGTGGTGTTTCCTGTTTACCCCGCGCTGCCTGCTATCGAGGCCGACGCGGGGGCCGCAGTTCGGCTCGAGGAGTTGCCTGTTTGGTTGGCCCCTTCGTCGGAAAGAATATCTGAGGGAGCGGGTCCACTCGAGGCGTTGCTCGTTTCCTCCTCTTGCTGATCCGTTCTCTGGTGGATTTTTACTGTGATTGAGTTAAAGCCGTAGCTTATTACCCAATCACAATCCTCGAGAACTGGGACAGAAGCCTCGTTGATGACAAAGCCAACAAAACGCTGCTTCCCCTTGGTCTCGCCAGCTCGGACTATCCTCCAAAACGCTTGTGGGCAGTCCTTCGTTGCCCAGTCGGATAAACTCGATTATCTCCTCCGGTTTTGACGGCTCAGCTGGTACCCAGGCCCAGGCTCGCGGCCTTTTAGGGATTTTGTCCCTATGGACGGCAACTAAGTCTGCCCCGGGCCACAGCTGTTCAACCGTGGAGAAAGCTTCCTTATAAAGCTGGACCGCGCGCTCATCGGCGAACGCTACCAGCTTAACTCGCCCTTCATGCCATCCGGAATCACGGACGACAGGTGCAGGGTCGGGGTACTTCTGGAGTATCCCTTTATATACCCTGCATAAACCCATCCNCGCTCATCGGCGAACGCTACCAGCTTAACTCGCCCTTCATGCCATCCGGATCACGGACGACGGGTGGCCGTCCGGATGCCCTTGTCCAACACCGCCAGCGTGAGGTGCTCTTTGGCGGCTTCACTGAACGGCTTCGTGTTGGATACGGCCATCGACGGACGGTTAGATGGGGAGGAATCCCTATACCTCTTGGACGCACTAGGGGTGTCGTCCTGAGATCGCTGTTTCTTGGAGGTAAGGTCCTTCCTTGGGTTTTACCGNGAAGACTCCCATGGCCCACTTGAGAGAGGCTTTTTGCTCCTCCGTCAGTTGGTCATGCGGGATGACCCCCAGCCTTTTGATTACCTTAGCGGCTGCCCTTCGGTCACGCTGGGCCCTGACGGAGGGCGAAATTCTAGTTGCTGCTGTGGAGCAGCCGGGGCGCAGATCGAGGTCATCGAAGATTTACGCGCGGGAGTGGTCCTGTGCTTGTCCGTTGAGGACTT
>NW_016235857.1:0-1138 GCF_001687245.7 Rhagoletis zephyria | reverse complement strand
AATTTAGTTTTCTTTTAATTTTTAGATCTCGTTTTGCTAATAAAAAAAAAAATAGTTAAATTTAGTTCGATTTTTAAGAACTATTTTTTCTTGTTTTGGTTTCATTTTTCATTTCCTCTTAACATTTATATTTTATTGTTTTAAAAAGAAAAAAATATTTTTTCTGTTTCATTTGATGTTTTAAATTTTATTTTAATTTCTTTTTTTTAAATTTATTTTTATTTTTTATTTTTGAAGAAGCTGTTTCTCCAACCAAAACTTGGAAAAGGTATTACTATTTGTATGTAAATATGTATCTAGAAGAAATATTTAGTATTGCTTACATACATTTGTGCATACATACACACACACACACACACATGCATATGTATATACATGGTTTTGCGAATAAAAAATTTTTCTAAAGCCTTTTCTCATACAATTTACTGATAGTTTGTTATTCCGATAGACGAGTGAAGTTGTCAAAGTGATGATGAGAATGATGGGAATGACTTTTGAATTTCCCTCCCAACTTAAGATTAACCACAAACGACTTTTCGAATTTCGTACATTAAGGAGTGCGAAGGAGTTTTCTGAAGAAATTACATACATACGTATGAATGTACAAAGGCAGTGAAATGTTGACAGCCGGCAAGGGAGTGGAAACTATCAGAAGATGAAGAAAAAAAAAACACACTCAAAGGTAACNAGTAAATGCTACATTCATGCAACATGCCACAATAATAAGCAATCGCTTGCCGCATTCATATACATACACTTGCTGCTACGTTTTTCACGCTTGTTATTATCTGACACAACGCGCGCCCCCGCGTTAAATGCGGTTGCTGTCACTTAACGTCTGCCGCTGCCTGCCTGTGCGTTAATTACGCGTTAAGCTGTCAAATGACATGGGTACGTGCATTGACTTTTATCGCAATGCTGCAGCGTATTGCGGCCTGTAACAACAACAACAACGCCCTCAACAACTTGCAGCATATGCTTGCTAGTGAGGATCTTGAAAATGTCAAAGTTGCGTGAGATAGAAGCGATTTGGGGGACACAAATTTGACAACAACAAATAGCAAAGTCAACTCTTTACATAAAAAGCACAAAATAATTCTCAGTCAACAAATGTTTGTCGGCCTACCTGTGCTCTGTT
>NW_016235856.1:0-1138 GCF_001687245.7 Rhagoletis zephyria | reverse complement strand
GTAAATCTAAGGGCACATATCATGCCAAAGATATTTGGAGTTGAAGCAAAAAATTTTATTTTTTTGAGATGCTAACTTCCGCCTTGCATCGTTAAGCATCTGTCTGGGAGGGGGGAAGTTGTGCTGACCGACTAGCTTCTCTACTGGGTTGACCACAGAATTGTAAGCAAACAGGAGATATAGCAGAGGTGGATAACATACCGATCTCCCTACGCTGCGCTCTGCCGTATGTGCGGGTGGCTGATGGCGTGATCGATGACGTAGGGCCACCAACAGGTTTCGCTGGCGCCACTGTCAGGCAATCTGCATATGGGTATATACATACGTTATATACGTGCAAACATAATTCACACATAGTTCCGCACATGTGTTTTTTTTCTAAGCGCATGATCTATGTACTTATGTTGTTGATATGTATGTACATACATTGGTCGGCTTATTTCTAAGCTCAGCTTACAGCGGCACATCACGGGCCGTTAGGCGAAATATAAATGCATTTTTGGCACGTATAGTGCACTTTTTAGCTTAGAAACCAGTCAGTCAAAATTCTAATTGCGAAGCGAACGGGCAGTGTAGTGTTCAAACCTAATAGTATTAGGAAAATCACAAGTTTTTACAGCGGTCAACTGTACGACCAGTTGATCAGCATAAAAAAAAAGAAATATATATATAGTGTGTTTAAACGGACTAAGAGGAGACTACTTTATCTCCAAGCATTAATCCAAGGAATAAGCTTAAGGAAAAAAAGGTATGTTTAAAAAGGAAAAAAAAAATAAAATTTATAAAAGACTGGCAGTTCTAACCGTACGCCAACATTTACCAGGGCGACGAGTCTGCTTCCGGCGGCTGCATGCCACCTGTTCCCATCAGCACTCCTACCCAACACCGCTACGCTTCGCTCCCGAAAACTCGAGATTATCGGACGGAAGCCCAAGCCCATCAACAGCTACCACTAAAATCTACCTACAACTAATCGGCGAAAACCGTACAACTTCCCATAACTTTATTCTGCTTTTTGTTTTTTCGTAAAATAGATTTAGAAGGAAGAAAAAAAAAAAAAAAAGGAGAGATCTAATATAAATCCCGAGTTATGAATATACCTGGAAGTACATAGTTTAATCTAGTCCCAATCGGATAA
>NW_016235855.1:0-1138 GCF_001687245.7 Rhagoletis zephyria | reverse complement strand
AATTAGCGGAAAAATATTAGAATGAAAATTGTTGCATATACTGTGAAAAGTTTGCTGTGCCAATACTTTGTTCCGGCAGTGTATGTACATTAGGGTGGTTAAATCAACAATTGGGTTTTGGTTTTGGAAGTCTTCTGAAGAGAACCAGAGTTTTCCGATCGAAATGGATATGGATTTTCAAGAATTATATACAATTTCTTTGAAACGTTTTTTCCCATATAAAATACATGGACAACTTTGAGCGCCTGTAAATATTTTTTTGATTTCAAAATAAAAAATAGGGGTCTATTTTTTTGGTATAGAACAATCCTAGGGGGTGAGAGCATTAAAATTCCGAATGTACTTTTTTTTTGACAACCCTAATGTTTGTACATGCATCCGCGTAGCATGCAGCATGTACGCATTCTAAATATGATTATGTACGCCAGGAAAACTCGCACGCTCGAACGCTTTTCAATGCATCGCTTCTAAATATGTAGATGAAAAGTGCGCCAGGAATGCTTGCATGTGAGTATGCATGGCATTTGTGGGAGTATATGGGTATGTATGTAAGCTCAGCTGTGTGCGACTTCTATGCAGGCAAAGCGATTGCTGGTTGCTGGGTGCAATAAACAACTTTTCAATGAACATTTGTTATTCAATATATGTATTTTGTTGTTTGCTTGTTGTGAGCATTAATCATTAATCCCCATCAATGTGCAACAACCAGCTACAACAACAACAACTACAATAGCAATGATTGAATGAAATAAAAATCGGCGCTGATTCTACTTGCCAAGCTGAACTCGACGNTTGAAGGCAGAGAGGATCTATTATAAAAAATCAATTTGTAGCCACACAAATGCAAAAAAAAAAAACAAAAACAAAAACCGACCGCATAAAGATGTGTTAGTGTATTGACTGGCACGCTCAAGGGAACACTGCAGCCGGCAAATAAAAGCGAATTTGCGGTAAAGGTTTCAATTTCAATAAGCTGCACGTCTATTTTTCATATTGGCCACAGTGCAACAGAATTAAAAGCAACATCAAAATAGGAAGCAGAAAAAGGAAACAAAGAATGCAACAACAACAAATACAACAAGGACAACGACAACAAGTTAGAATGGATAGCCGCTGACTAGCCAACATTTCTCGGTTA
>NW_016235854.1:0-1138 GCF_001687245.7 Rhagoletis zephyria | reverse complement strand
TCGAGCATGATATAACATCGTCCCTAGGCAACAGTTTCGTGAACATCAGCGTGACAAGAGGATACCCAAAGCGAAGTATTCTTTCTCCCCCACTCTGGCCTCTCGTGGCGGATGACATCTAAACCAAGTTGTTAGGATGCCGTTGGTTACGCGGACAAACTGGTAATGATTGCTACGGGAAATTTCTGCATACCCTGACAAAGTCAAATATCTTGAGGTTACCCTATATAAAAGTTTAGGTTGGAATTCTCATCTTAAAAAACTCTTACTAAAGCCACTGTGGTCATTTGGGTCTGTCGAAGACTTTTTGTCGAATATAGGGTTTGAAGTCAAAGTCAAAATTAATGGAATAGCTATACCTCACTACACTAGATCGCTGACGAACTGGCATGTGAAGGCTTATCGTCTGCACTTTTGGGACCGGAACCGTTTTGTGTATTTGTGTAGGCTTATAACCGAAGCGTTTGTTAATTCAGAACACATTAAGTACCGGAGAGCGGTCGGGGCCTTAGCCAGGGTAGACTTTTTGGTTATTATTTTGCAGGAAAGATATACAATCCTTTGAATAGAGCCCACATCAAGTTACTTATTAGTTACTTATTTGTTGCCTAACCTGTCAAAAATCACCCGCACACTCACATTCACCGGATTGGCCTGTCCACAGAGACATATTACGGAATTTTTCTTGAAGGGGAAGAATGTCCAAGCACATTATCTAAGATTGTCCAGCATTGGCCAGACAAAGACTGGAATACATCTGTCCCTCGACAGTCTACGTCCCTAGTGCCAGGAATTCGTCTACCAAGAAACAGATGTCTCCTGCTTATACAGCCAAAATGACAGATTTACTTCCCTCCAGTACTGCTGGAATACTTTTGAATCGCTACTGCGCCGACTCCTAGGTAAGTAGCAGAGTCGAACCAGTCGGAAGAAGAATAGTGAAAAGCTACGAAAGAAGGCGTTCATAAATCGCAGAGAGAGCCTTGCCTTGGTAGCTACCGATTCATCAGTCCTGTAGTCGCTCTCCCGTACCGCAGGGTTGGTATGGCTTGTATAAATCTCTTTATTTGCACATTAAATTTTATAAATCTAATTTAAGCATAAAACAACTTTATAAATGTCAATTTAACGCCATCAT
>NW_016235853.1:0-1138 GCF_001687245.7 Rhagoletis zephyria | reverse complement strand
AAATTGGCTCCACCGTATACGGTGGACTCGCTCCAGACACCAACTGGCTTAATTTGTTCCAATTGGTCCTACGAGGATTTCGATAANCAGAAAAAGAGCATTTTGCCGAGACGTGCCAGCCGTCAACCCTAACATTGTTCGAGTTAGTTACAAGAGTTATATCTATAACCTCCTCCCTTATTCTATTGTAGAAAGTGGCGTGATTACCCTTGTTACAGAGAGTAAGTTTTGTGGATAATAAGTAACTAAAGAGTGGCTCACCCCTATCGTTGATGTTCGAGCTGTTCCACGCCGTGTGGTGAGCGTTGGCGTCAGAGCCAGCCACCATATTTATCCTTCGTTGCTCCGCCCAGGCGGTGAGTTTCCTGAAGGATATTGACGGGGGATCGGGTACATCGTATGGCATGTATAAAGATGCGAGGATGAGGTCGGGTGCTCCACTCTGCTCCAACATTGCCACTGTCATGTCCGAATCGCTAAATTGGGAATAAAGAGAATATTAGTGCATTTCTTAACCAGAATACAGCTTCTAAATTTACCTTCGGTCTGTGGGGTGAGAAGTAGAAAGTCGCTAGTGGATAGACCTGTGACCCTCCCCGCCACTAGCCAGGGTTCTTGTATTAGGGCCACGTCCACATCTTCCTCACCCATGAATAGCAGCAGATCCTCCGATGCTGCCCTGCAGTGATGCAGATTAATCTGCACCACCTGTAGGCTTTTCGGATTCTCTTTCAGCATCGGGGATGATCACCCTAAGGTGACCGATGGCACTGGGTGTTGACCCAAAGTTCATCTTGGTTGCGGACGCAGTTTGTTAGGAAGTCTAACGATTCCTGTGTCCGCGTCCAACAACTTTGACACCCTACTGCCACTTGGCTCCTTCAAAAATACCATTGTTGTTGTTTTTGGTACGCTAGATTTCTCCAAGTAGTGCCCTCATAATCNTCGACGAGAGCTTTTGTACCCTAACTTTCTCTTCCGCTCTTTGTCCTTCTCCTTGTCGGGCTTGGCATTGCCTTGAGGCTCCTTAGCTCCTTCGGTTGCAGCCGGTCTTTCATCAGACCCCAGACTGAGCTGGCTCAGCGCGAAGGAATCCGCCCAGTCGCGATCCTCCTCATCTGAGGAGTCTAGCAGTGAG
>NW_016235852.1:0-1138 GCF_001687245.7 Rhagoletis zephyria | reverse complement strand
CATAAATGCGCAATATGTAGTAGAACTTTTCTTTAGAGACTAAACACATTCTTACATTGTCGTTATTCAAATTTTAACATTTGACAAGTTAAATGTCAGATATTTGATCGGTCTGTCTGCCCTTGTGCACACATTTTTACATATACCACTCCTCTTTTGTGTGGGCGATAAGTCAGACTGTCTGAAACTTTACCGCTTTGTTTCGCTTATTTTATGCAAATACCACATTGACAAAGGACATTCCTCTGCTAATAATAAATATTAGTATATGCATAATTTGTATACGAATACATACACTGATACACATATATGCACATACATATGTACATACATAAGCACATATNACATGAAATTAAGTAAAATTATAGCAAACTCACAATGTATTTGTAACGGTTTCATATTACCATGCATGTAAATAACTGCTTTTAGACATTGCTACCTTTTACGTAGGCAAATTAGGTTAATGAGATGTAAAAAATTATATTGGCTGAGGGATTACAAGTAATTGGGTTAAATCAAAGAAAGCAAATAAGGAAAGTGCTGTACCTGTCGTTGACATGACAAAATGAAATTTTTTAACCTTTTTTTGGGGCTATGCATTATGTACACTAAATTGGTCTTGATGGTTTTCATGTGAAGTTTATTATTTATTATAGGCAAAGAGGATATAAAATTTCAAGTCCTTACCCTGTTAAGTATATAAACAATTAGTGTTGTAGGAGATATACGTTATGGACCACCCATGTGTTCTTTGTACACGCTTTTTCTCGACGCTGCAGTGTGGTCAGATTTTTTCAATCCACAGCTGCCAAAATTGTCCATTCAGCTATTTTTGATGTTTTAATGGCACTGTAGGTCCAAGAAACGGGAAGTTTCGACGGAGTCAGACCAAAGGGAGAGGGGTGTTATTTAAGTGAGATTGAGCTGACATATGAAGAGGTGGTTGGTGTCGTGTGGGGAGTCTCCAAATGCCGGACACTCAATTAGGGTCGAGTCTGGACAGGAAGTCGTTGAGACAGCGACAATATCCAAGCCATTACTGTGCCAGAGTAACGCGGGTCTCTTTTAGCAGGTTGAAGCTTCGTATCTGCTACAGGTGGGGTTGTCGCGGTAGATGGTGACCAACTTCCTATGAATG
>NW_016235851.1:0-1138 GCF_001687245.7 Rhagoletis zephyria | reverse complement strand
GCACCAACGAGAGACTCAGGAAAGTACCTCTATCGGGACAAAGCGGAAAAAAACTTCTTCAAACCGACTCCGGCGAAATCGATGTAATACTTGGATGCATGTTTATCATGTCCTATAACCACGTGCCATCTATAAAGGACTACTGGTCGAATCATTATTCATTGAGCACCGAATCTATAAAATCAGCCATATCACGTGATCGTTTTGAACAGATAATGTCTAAGCTATTTTTCGCTCCTGTTGAAAAGCCTACAGATGCAGGAAAAACCTATTATATAGATGACTTCGTAAATCGCTTGAAAAAAACTTTCAAAGTTTGTCGCAAATGTGGCTTCGCTGCGATTCTCTGAGTGAATACACCTATGTCATGAATATTTACAGTGGAAATGAAGGATCTGGACTTGAAGGAACACTCGGCGAACGAATTGTGAATGATCTTGCAGCAACGATTTCGAACCCCGACGTGACACTTTGCTCTGATCGTTTCTTCCCCTCTGTGCATCTCATTAACAACATAAAATATCCAGCGTTGGGAACATACATGTCCAATCGGAAGAATGTCCCGAAAATGCTNGAAAATTGGAGAAAAGAACAAAAATTGTTTGCCGTGCCTGTAGATTACCATTCTGTATAAATTGTTTCGCTTCAGCACATTCATAAGTTAAATAAAAAGGCAAAGTATACGTTATTGCCAAACAAAAAAAACATGGGAAAAACATTCTCTACCTGGGAGAATGTATCATCAATCAACGCGAAAAACACGAAAATTGTAAAAAATAAGATGTCACTATTTCTTGTATAACGGCAACTGTGTACGTCTGCCTGGCAACAGTTTAACTTTTATGTTAAAAGCCTTAATTGAATGAATATGAAGCTTATCATTCACAGACCTCTCAGATGGTACACGTGATAATGAACGTAAAAAGCATAACCACATCGGCGGTACCAAACGCTCACTAAATTTAGCGTTTCAATTTTACTCGCGCTTGGAAATTATGCGGCTAGAAAATCACTTGCGTAAACATTCATACATACACATGTAAACTCGGTATGTCTGAAAATATGTACATATGTACCAGGCATGTTGCGAATGTTGAAGTTATGTTATATTATAGTTAATGTACTTTGCCACTTTATA
>NW_016235850.1:0-1138 GCF_001687245.7 Rhagoletis zephyria | reverse complement strand
ATTCAATGCTTCCGCAATAAGCCCACTACGCAATTGATGGGTGATTTACGCACTCAGCGTATAAATCCTCCACGCCGACCATTCCTCGCAACGGGCGTGGACTACACTGGAGCCATTGAATTTAAGGCTTCCAGATACCGTGGGCATACTATTTACAAGGGCTATATTACAATATTTATCTACCTAGCAGCNTCATATTCGACACCAGTTGTGGATAATTCATGCACGTAAAACAGTGCAGAACCATCTTCGCCACTGCATTCAATGCTTCCGCAATAAGCCCACTACGCAATTGATGGGTGATTTACCCACTCAGCGTATAAATCCTCCACGCCGACCATTCCTCGCAACGGGAACCATCAACAGCGCAAGGAACATGTAGAGCGTGAAATTGATCCACAACTAGCTGAGCAAAGCATCAATTGGCATTTTAATCCGCCACATTCGCCCAATTTTGGTGGACTATGGGAAGCCAATGTCAAATCGATAAAGTATCACCTAAAGCGTATCGTAGGAGGTACTAAGCACATATGAGCAGCTATCTACGGTCTTAGTTCGTATAGAAGCCTGCCTCAATTCAAGACCTCTGTGCCCTCTCACCTCAGATCCCGACGATCTTTTCGTTCTAACACCCGGACATGTTTTAATCGGCGACGCTTTATTATCACCACCGGAACCCATTTCCGAGAGTAAACCCATCTCAGCTCAATATATTGAATTACAACGTTTAGTGCAGCATTTTTGGTCCAAATGGAAGACGGACTGGCTTTCGCACCTACAAGCACGACCTAAGTGGAAACACGAAGAGCCAAACCTCTCCGTTAACGAACTTGTGCTAGTAAAAAATGAGCGATTACCACCAAATCAATGGATGTTGGGACGTATTGTAGAACTGCATCCTGGACCAGATAAGCTAGTACGTGTTGTCACTATACGCATTAAAAATGGCTTGTAGAAACGCTCAATTTCTAAGATTTGCCGATTGCCGATTTCAAACAATGAAAACAATTCACTCAACACCCCTTAATAAAACAATCTCTCTTTGCACACTCTTTTCGTACTTCTTTTCCTTCAGATTTCGTTGCTGGCATTACTGCACCTACATTTTCGTACATCATGCTGGATTCAGCATTGGGGT
>NW_016235849.1:0-1138 GCF_001687245.7 Rhagoletis zephyria | reverse complement strand
TGAATCAGCAGCCGCAGCAGCATCAGAATGCTCCGAATGCTCAGCAGGCGTACCACCCGGCTTATGGAAGTTATCATCAAGGAAGTATGATGCACCACCAGCAGCAGCACCATCAAAACCTTCACCAGCACCAGCAGCACCAGCAGATGCACTCGACGCCGGTGAGCCATCACCACCAGCACAGTCAGCATCTGCAGCAGCACCCCCTCCATCATCACCACCAGCACCACCACCTCCATCACCTTCACTCGCCCGGTGCGACTCTCGCTGATCAGTACGGTAAGGCACACACTCTGTGGTTGTTTGAAAGCTGACCGCCATCATTATCAAATGCTGCTGCTGCTGCTGGTGGCACTAATTGTGCTTGGCCCACATTTTTGTTGTTCATAAGAAAGTCATCTCCTGTCAGGGAGCTGTGTGGTTGGTGTTTTCTTCTTCTTGGCCACTTGATTGCTTCCGCCAAGTTGTAATCATGTTGTGCTCGTTTAATTTTTGCCTCTTCTTTTTTTTGTTGCTGCCACTGTTCTGGTCACTCTTCTCTTCTTCTTTCGGTCGCTTTTCGTCACGGCGCACTGTTTGACTTAATTGTGGTGGCCACATTGTGCTGTGCTGTGCTGCTGTTGCGATTGAGCATTGCCCAATTCTCGGGCTTGCTCTTTCTCTTGCTCCTTCTTCTCTCTAATTGATTACTAATTGGTGGTGCACAGAAGACACACAGGGCCACAGCAACGGCAGTCTAAACGGAGAGGAGCAAGTGTTGCCGCTGGGCGATTTAATTGGCCGCAGCAGATCTCTCTCTCCAGGCAGATCCGCTCCACTTTTTCCTTTCTTTTTCTTCTTCTTCAGGTGTCACTAGGTCTTCTTCTTTGGTTGTTTCTGATTATTGTTAATATTTTAAGATCCGATTGTCTTCTTCTTCCCCTCCTCTCCCTTTTCTGCACGCTGCACTTGAGTTGCTCGGCTTTTAATTGCTCGCTGGCCACTGCTCAGTGCAGTGTGTGTGTGTGTGTGTTTAACCTCCGGTTTGTCGGCCTTTTTAGTGCAGTTTTAGTGCTTTAGTGTGATGGTAGTGGTATCCTGAAAATAATACTTGACAAACAGTTTGAAATCGGTAGCTGTGTAGCTTAATCTGTAGTTG
>NW_016235848.1:0-1138 GCF_001687245.7 Rhagoletis zephyria | reverse complement strand
TTCAGCTTTAATGTCTTTTTGTCTTGGTTAATTATTACAAGCACTTAAGGCTGTATGATAAGCGTTTCCTAATGAGTTCATGCAAATAATAATGGCTGATAAAAAAGCTGAACCATTGCAATTGATGCAATATAGCTATCTGAGATATGCTGTTAAGCAGATTGTACTGTGTAAAGGCATACTTTAAGGATATTTTACTTAATTAAAAAAAAGTAGTGTACTCCAGGACGATCGAGTTGGCAAGCGGAATTATCGTATAACTTGTTCTCAGATGAGATGATCCTCAAACGAGGAAGTAAGTCACTTAGTTAATAATTCCCCTATAATTGCGAAGCTCGTTAGATCAATTGGAAATGTGGTTTTCAGGTCATACGCATACAAGGCGGTGATCCTATGAGGCGAAATGGTTTGCTGTTTCTTCTCATTCGCGCCATACAATCTACGCTCAGCTAGATACGTGTCTGTTACCACTTCTGTATGTATGTCCATAATGTTGAACCTCATTTTGCATCTGGCTGTAGTAATTTCACTTAACAGAGAGACCCATCTGCAGACCCCTAGGGATCCATTGAAAAATTGGATGAAATTAGTATTTTGACAGAGAAAATGTAGACTAGGGGGACGCCACAGGATTTTCGCGCAAAATACCTTTCAGCATTGTATCCTTCGGCCGCGCTTAGAAAAAATAACCCTCCGCAGTCCAACTCCGGCTACGCTGACCGAATTTATTAATAAATTTTTATCTGAAAGTTTGAAATCTTTATTTAAAACTAGCGTTTAATCGTTTGACCACATGCGTAAGTTAAAATTTATTGATTCCTATAACCGAACCGTACCCAACAAAATACCTTTTGCTTGTTCAAATTTCGATTCTAAGAACAAAATGTTTTTAAATATACAAAAAGTAAATAAAAAATTTTAAGGATTTTAGATATTGGCTATGGTAGCACGAAATGTCACAATATGCTTATGTGTCAGGTTGTTGATATGGCGACGAAAAAGTGACAATGGAACTACATACCTTCTTTTTTGTATCATGGGTATTAACAACACATAATTCTACTTGTCTAATATTACGTATACGCCCCAACATGCTTCTACTGGCAACGGCTTAGATAAGAACAATGCTATGAAAATG
>NW_016235847.1:0-1138 GCF_001687245.7 Rhagoletis zephyria | reverse complement strand
GGTCCTCCTCTTCAGTTCTCCATCGTTCAGCTGTCGGCCAGTGCTGGAGTAGTGCTCGGACAGCGACAAACTCAACGATAACAATCACTCTCACTCAATGGGCTTTGCAAAATAGGAAGAGAGTGGAGATAATCAGCAGGAGATAATCGAAGTAGTAGCTGCGCTCTCAAGATCAGATGAGGATCTCTGCTTTCTGCTGTGTCACTTTCAGTCAACAGAGTGAGTAACGGTAAAGAGAGTGCTGGTGGTGGTTGGCAAAAGTTGCCACCAAGTAATAATAACAATTCTGAAGTGTGACCAGCACTGACCAGCACAGAGGGACTGACTCACTGTGTGTTGCGCTGTTGGACATTTCTCTGGTGGCAGTTCTTTTGACGGTGAGAAAAGTTGCAGAAGTCAAAGTGTGTGATTGGGCAATTAAGATTGCAGAGATGGCAATCGGTGTCAATTGATGATGCTGTTTAGGTGTAGTGCAAAGGTGCAATATGGGTTCTCATGGGAAAAACCTCTTTGCAGATGGCTCAAGAATTAAGAGTGTGGCGGCTAGCAATGATGATTCTGCAGCAAAAGTGACTGTCAAGAGGCATCATCTTGCTGTAAATCAAAGCCATTAAAAATGCAGTTTTTGTGGTAAAGAGCCATTTAAAAGGGAACTATGCACTCACACAAAGAAAGTACAACTTTCACTACAGGCAAACAATACCAAATGGAGCATCGAATCGGATAATAAGTTTTCTTCTGTTTTCTTTTGCCTGCTTTACCTGAACGATTATCAATGGACGGTGGCACCAAAAAGCACAACCAAAAGTAGCGCGCCTCATCATCATCATCTTTGCCTTATCATCATCCTCCTCCTTTTTAGCCACTGCTAAGATGAATGCACCGAGAATCGCGATTTAAAAGCTCATCAAACTAGTTTGAGCTACCTTCCAGAAGGTGGTTAAGCGATTGCTGTCTTTCATTGACAAAAAACGGTCGTACTGGTAGTGCACCGGCCAGAACATCGCACACTAGCTGAGCACTCAAGTGGACAGTCAAGAGCAGCAATAGTGATGCACTGATATGATGTACAAATGCCTGCTTTTAAAAAGAATCCCCTACTGTTATTAAAAAATTCGCTTCGTCGGTGCGTTTGTCC
>NW_016235846.1:0-1138 GCF_001687245.7 Rhagoletis zephyria | reverse complement strand
TTAGTAAAAATAAAAATTACATATTTACACCACACTGAATCGTGGAGCCGGGCACAGCTAGCAAATAATAAAACAAAAATTAAGTTGCCCAAAAAACCTGAAGAGGTCAGGCAGGCAGGAAGTGTGAGGACGACTACTGTTTGCCAGCCGCCTTTAACTGGGCCTTCTTCTCCTTAATGGTGCGGGCAACGAANAAACCGTGACCGGAGGTGAAGACTGTTCTTGGCAGGGTGAGTGGTCTTGTTTTGCCAGCAGAGAGGTCAACCTGTTTTCCACGCAGGGCCAGCCGATGACTACGCCGTAGAAGAGGAGGACCCAGTAAAGACTGGGTATTTTTAAAGCTTTCATCTTCGCTGTCGGCTGCTGCCATGAGTGAAAGGGAGAGAAAGGGGAAATGAATTAGAGATGATAGGAAAAGAAGTGAGTTCACACTTACTGTTGTTGGCGTGACCACGGCCACCACGGCCACCACGGCCTCCACGGCCACCACGGCCTCCACGGCCACCACCGGTCGTAGAAAGTGAGATGTATCGTCAGCAAAAGGAAGGACACGTAGACTAAGGTGCAGAGAAAAGTAAAAAAAAGAGAGTGTGCTGTTGCACAAATGAGCAGCTACGAAGAAGTACCCAAATGTGACTGTAGTGCAGCCAGTTTTATAGGCCGTAAATGATGACGAGACAGAAGTGCTGGTGAGGTGAGGTGTAAAGTTCGAAAATCCACAACAATCATCACTTTCCTTTGTTGCTATGCGTACTCACACTGCACTCGTTGAAGCCAGAACATTCTTCAAAAGTCGATCAACTTTAAAAACTAAATTTTTTATTGATAAGATTTGAGTTGATGGTAGAACCAAAGATTAGAAGCAAAAAATAAATAAAAAAAGCGGTTGAAAGAGTCGTCACTGGTTTAGGAAAATCTTCTTGATCAGAGAGTAGATGAAGAATCTTCATTGAAGATTTTCAGAAAAGAGTGACAAGTCATAGAGTTTGATGAAGTGTTGGGCTGGAGTGTCGGGCTGGAGTGNTGAAGAATCTTCATTGAAGATTTTCAGAAAAGAGTGACAAGTCATAGAGTTTGATGAAGTGTTGGGCTGGAGTGTCGGGCTGGAGTGTGTGATTCCCTGCAAAGGTGTGTGCCG
>NW_016235845.1:0-1138 GCF_001687245.7 Rhagoletis zephyria | reverse complement strand
TATATATCTTAATGAAAATGCACATCAAATTGCTTAGATGGATGAGAAACTTCCGACTTAGCCATTCCAGATTAACTTGCTTTGTATGCACAGGGAAATTCCAGCATAACTTAATTAATCACCAAACCTACTTGATCAAATTAAAAGTTAGTGATTAAAAATTAATTTTTTAATCGCGGTCATGATTAACTATTTAGTCAGATTAAAATTAATCATGCCTAACTGTAATCAGATTGAATTTAATCGTATTAACTAACTGATTAAAACATCAATCGATTAATGCCATCATTGATTTCACATAGATATCACTATACCAAGTTTCAGTTCTCTCCCACAAATACTTCCAGAGATATGAATGTAATATGAAAATTCCAATTTGTATGGGAGGGGCCTTGAGTTATCGGACTGAGTTTCAATCTATGACCATCCTTCCGAAATCCGTAGTAAGTGTACTAAATTTCGTTCTGATCGGAAAACCGGTTAAGGAAGTAGCCTGTTTTTCATTCCAGGTCATAAACTATCTTTGAGCAAAATTTCATTTTCAAACAGTTGGCCATTCTTAAAAAAGTAACTTATTTTCCAGTCTAGGTCATAAGCTATCTGTGTGCAAACTTTCATGCAAATCAGGTCAGTCATTTACGCGTATTAATTTAATTAAACTATCCTAATACGCGATAACTCTTAAAATAGTAGCCTATTTTCCAACATAGGTCATAAGCTATCTCTGTGCGAAATGGCAACTCTTCCAAAAAATTAGCCGATTTTCCACTCTAGGTCATAAGCTATCTGCTTGCAAAATTTCATGCAAATCCGTTCAGAGTTTTCCGCGTATTTATTTAATTAAACTTTTTTAGCAGGTGGTAACTCTTAAAAAAAGTAGCCTATTTTTCAACCTAGCCCTGCAGGGAGTGACGTTAGCTTATACCTAACTTTAGTCTGTTTACGCGAACACTAGTGCTAACTATTAACTGTGTATTTTGTTCGAAAAAAGCTAACTACTTTTGTGGGGCGATGGCCGCAAAAAAGTCAGACCTGGATACCTCTGCATTACATGTCAACTAACTTNAATATCAATAAGAAAAACAAAACATTTTTTTGTTTTTTTACTTTTTTATTTTCTTATTTATTTACTTTATTT
>NW_016235844.1:0-1138 GCF_001687245.7 Rhagoletis zephyria | reverse complement strand
CGGTTTGTACGTTCGCGCGTGTGAACGTATCCACAGAATAACCGTCTGCAAATCGCTCCAAAAAGTGATGCTGTTGATGGGAATGTCGTGACCTTCTTCCACCAGTGTTTTGATACGACATCCGAGGACTGCAGCNGCTGATGCGTATGCACGTGTGCTGGCATCGACGAAAATGTGTAGTTGGATGCTGTCAGCGGTCGGTATCAAACCCGAGTAACAGCGTGGCATTGAAAACGCTTTTACTGACTGAAAGTTCGACCACCAAGACTCCCACTGTGCTGCTTAATGTATCGGCAGCTCTTCATCCCAGGCGATGCTTTGTTTCCACAGGGCCTGAATAAGTAATTTAGCGCAAATTGTTACGTTGGCAAGTAGTCCGAAGGGATCGTATAAGGACATCACGATTCCCAACAGCTCCCGGGTAGTCGCTTACACTGCAGAATGTCGCTGGATATTTAAAAAAATTTAAAATGGAATTCAAAGGTGTCTGCGGATGTGTTCCAAAACCTCCCACGGATTTTATCGGCGCTGGCTTGTCGTTCCAGGTTGATGACTGTAGATGGCGTGTTGTTGCTATCATTCAAGCTAGCTTCCAGAACTTTGCTATTTGACACAAATTGTCGAAGTTGGAACCCGGCGGCGTAATTAATTGCGATGGCTTCTCGGATCGTTTGGTCGGCGTCTTTGACATTGTTGAAACTTNTGGATGTGTTCCAAAATATCCCTAGGATTTTATCGGCGCTGGCTTGTCGTTCCAGGTTGATGACTGTAGACGGCGTGTTGTTGCTATCGTTCAAGCTAGCTTCCAGAACTTTGCTATTTGACACAAATTGTCGAAGTTGGAACCCGGCGGCGGAATTAATTGCGATGGCTTCTCGGATCGTTTGGTCGGCGTCTTTGACATTGTTGAAACTTATCACCAGATCATCCACGTACGTTTTGTTTTCTACGGCATCGGCACCTCTTGGCATCTGGGAAGCGAATCTGGCGGCATTTTTGTTTTTAACAAATTCTGCGCAGCATGGGGAACAGGCGGCCCCGAAAATCATCGAGGTCATGGCAAAGGGGCGAATTGGTTGACTGGAGTCGCCCCTCTCCATAAGAAGCGCTGCGAGTCTTGATCCTCAACTCGGATGCG
>NW_016235843.1:926-1138 GCF_001687245.7 Rhagoletis zephyria | reverse complement strand
GAGGCGCTGCACCCTGATGCCTGCGTCAAGTGGCGGCGATTTGCAAAGTGAGTAACTTACTTTTTAGAACTTTTTACTAATCAGTTTTGCTTTCCCCAGCCTCTTCGAATCCGTTCAGACGCTCTTTTGGGCCACCTTTGGCCTGATCGACCTAGATGTCTTTGAGCTAACGGGTAAAATATGTAATTTTTAAAAAATTTAAGTTTATCATT
>NW_016235843.1:581-863 GCF_001687245.7 Rhagoletis zephyria | reverse complement strand
ACAGGCATCAAGAGCTACACTCGCTTCTGGGCGATGCACATGTTCGGCGTGTACTCGGTGATCAACGTGGCCGTTCTACTGAATCTGCTCATCGCCATGATGAATCACTCCTACCAGCAGATTAGTGTACGGCGGATTTTAAAGGGGATTTTCAGCAAAGTTTTTAACTCTCTTTTTCCTTTTTTTCAGAAACACGCCGACAAGGAGTGGAAGTTTGCGCGGTCTAAGCTGTAAGAAAGCTGCACATTTATAATTTTTTACGTAAATTAAAATCTCGTCTTT
>NW_016235843.1:263-487 GCF_001687245.7 Rhagoletis zephyria | reverse complement strand
TTAAAATCTCGTCTTTTTCCAGGTGGATGAGCTACTTCAGCGACGGCGCCACCGTCCCGCCGCCCTTCAACATCATCCCCACGCCCAAATCGCTGGCCTACGCCTTCCGATGGGTCTTTCGCTTTTGTCTAGGGCAGACAAAGCGGGCAAAGAGCGAGGCGATGAAGACAATCAGGGTACGGCGAAAGCTAACAATTCTTTTTTACTCAAAACCTAAATCTGAA
>NW_016235843.1:0-181 GCF_001687245.7 Rhagoletis zephyria | reverse complement strand
CCTAAATCTGAACCTCCCTTTTGCAGAGAAAGCAGCGGAAGGCAAACGAGCGCGACTACAAGTACCAAACGGTATATAAAGAGCATTTTTATTTTTCCATTTCTAACCATTTTAAAAATTTTCGTTTCCCTTCATCAGATGGTCCGCTCGCTGATCCGCCGGTACATTCTCAATGAGCAGC
>NW_016235842.1:804-1138 GCF_001687245.7 Rhagoletis zephyria | reverse complement strand
AAACCAATTCATTGACGTTAAGAGCTGCGATAATGCTCTATACCTGATTACGGGGCGTTGCCATCTATGATGCTATACACTCCCCTCTCCTTTTTCGCATTTTCTGCGGTAGTAGTCTGGCGTGGTCACTCTCAATCTCGAGGCATGTTTACCGATTAGACTGTGACCTGTAAAAACTCTTGTGAGAATAGATACATACCTCGCTCCATTTAGCCCTAAGAGTGCATTCTTATCGTAATGAGGTCATGTGAGCCTAGCAGAAGGCGAGGTTTCTCCAGCGTTCGTTTGCTGGTTGTGTGGTGCAGTTCTTAACACCAAGTTTAAAAGTGGTCTT
>NW_016235842.1:0-793 GCF_001687245.7 Rhagoletis zephyria | reverse complement strand
TTTCCGAGTGGCCGGATGTTTGACGAGTTCAGTAACCTGCTTCTCTAAGTCTTAAGGCTGCAAAAGCGGCTATTTATCGAGCAATTGTATCAAGCGGGGCAGATGTAGAACCGCGCTAAGAGCTTCAGTAGGAGGATTGTATAGAGCTCCGCACTTTTTTGTCCTCTTCGAAATTGTTTAAATGCTGTTATATTACTAAGGGTAGGCCACCATTCTAGTGCTCCGTAGAGCAGAATCGGACGAACAGTTGCAGCGTAGATCCAGTGAACTATTCTAGGTGAGAAGCCTTACGATAGCCTTTTTATATGTATGTGAAGAGTGCTGTGGTGGCTTTCTTGATTCGTTTCCATTGCGTTGTCATTCCAGAGCAGTTTGCTGTCAAGAATTACTCCCAGATACTTGGCAGTGCGATTTAATTCCCGGCTTGAGCCATCGAGCTTAGGGGCTGTAAAGGTCGGTACTTTGTACCGTCTGTTAAAAAAGGACTAGCTTAGTTTTAGCTGCGTTAACCTCAAGACCACATTTTCCTTACACTTCGATTTTTCTTATGCTCAGTTTGATTTTAAGAATTTACAACTAAGGCAATTGTCATAATGGTTTCCCTTATTATGCGTTATCTTGTGATGGTATGTATATATTACATAGTCTGTAAACATCTTGTACGTTGATTAATAGATAAATAAAAATTAAAAAATATATACTTCCAGACGAAAACGAAACAAAATTTTTTTCAAACATTTCCGCGTCAAAAAGAAAATTATAAAAAAAAAAAAACTCGCTTACGTCTTTATGG
>NW_016235841.1:0-1138 GCF_001687245.7 Rhagoletis zephyria | reverse complement strand
TTTATTAGGCATTTTCATTCAACTTCCTTTGGATTGAGGATAGGTGTGCGTAGCCGAGTGTTCAGAGGTGCATACTGCCACCCGGCTGTGGCTCGGCTTCAGAGAGTTGGTAAGCAACCTAGGAAATTTTTGGGGGAAATATTCTTTGGTATTTTTTGATACCATTTTGATCTACCGATCTGCATTAAAATTTCATTAGATTAAATATCTTCATTTATGCTATTTCTGGCCGCCACGTACCACTTTTTTGTACGTGGTCCGGCAGTTGTGAATCATATATCGAGCAACATAGCTCATGTACCTATTAGTTGATAGAGGCAGCTTTATCACTCCAGCATACCTACGAAAAGTTCTGTTGTCTTGCAAATAGTGTAAAAATACACAACAAATTGTGAGACGAGTGACGGTGCACTGCAATCACTTCGTTCCTAAAAGGTTATAAGCAGAGTTCAAATTTATGGTCCAAGCAACATACAAAAAAAGTTTTTCGGAAGCTGCCAACCTCACCAGGCAATAGCCTACCTGAGCGCGTACTTCCTTAATGAAAAAGCTTCCCATAAAAAATAAACTGCTCTACTAAGAAATATCTAAGCGCCAAATATTTTTTACGTACTCACTCATAAATTTCTAACATTTCACATTAATTAGAAAAAGCCCAGATGTCGGTAATTACGTACAACAAATAGCTTTGTTTTTTATAAAAGCTTCCCCCTAGTTGTTGTTTTTGCCTTTTTTGATGAGTTAATATGCTGCATACCTAACTAACTTAACTTAACCAAAGTGAGTTCATTAGAAACTTTTTGCAAAAATAATCAATTCTATACAATTAATTGCACACTGAATGCATGAAATAATTTCTAAATAAGCTGCACAAATACTTGATGACACTTGAAAATGCCACTTCATAACAAACGAACCACAGAGCAAAGCTCACCTAAGCACATGCTCAGCAGCGTCAAATGCAGCAAGCACACACACACACACACACACACCGATACGAATTTACTAGCTGGAGGTTGAGGTTAAACAACGAGCGTACCTAAATAAAATTATGTGGCATTGTAAATTATGCATTTACAACCAGTACGATGCACTTGACCCAAAACAGCTGCTCAACGCAGATTTAACAATTGCCACA
>NW_016235840.1:0-1138 GCF_001687245.7 Rhagoletis zephyria | reverse complement strand
TAAGATGGAATAAAAAGAGCCAAAAACTTCATTATTATTTGCAAAAAAAATAAGGCACACCAAATTATTCAGCAACTAAACTTATGTTCCAAAAAGACACAAGTGAAAAGAGAAAGGAAGAAAAGAGGGAAAGTCCATCTGGTTGACATCTCAAAAAACAGACAGCTGTACTGTAAAAGTACTACTGTTTTTGCCCTTGTTTTTCTTGCTAATTTTTACATGAAAAAATGCAGTGTGACATCCCAGCAACTGAATTGCATACATGCCCCACTTAACGGCTCGCTTGATCTGGCAAGATTGATGAAAATGACAAAATTGGCCAAACGAGAAAAACAAGCAATAAGTCTGTCTAGTAATTCACACAAAAGTAGAAGAGCACTTGGTATTCAATTCATTACTCAGGCTCATGTTTACTTTGCTGAAAACAACTTGTCACATAATTTCTCATTTTTTCAAATTTTTTCTAGATACATCTTCACGCTCTACCCAATGTCCCGGTTTCAGGCGCAGTGGTTTCAATCGCACGGGCACATCTTTCTGCTAATTACCTGGCTCGCCGGGGCTCTTTACGCCTACATTCCCATTTACTATTTGTCTGACATTTATCCAAGTTCCACTTCCGCCTCCTCAAATCAAACCACAACAACCTCGACCTTTCGATGTTCTCTTCTACGGAGCAATTTAACCGTAGAACAGCGTCGTTTCTTTCTGAACACCAATTTCCTCCTCACTTTTGCCATTCCCTGCTTCATGATGACCTTCTGCTACGTGTCCATCATTCGAAAGCTCCTTTTTAAACAGAGCAAAATTCTCGCCCGAATGAATGTCAACTCGGCGGGGGCGGCCGCCTATTACTACTCTTCAACTTCCTCTTTCAAGAATCGCCGGAATCGAGCTGGAATAGGAATGGGAAATCGGTCGGCGGAATCGGCCAGCACCACCACGGCCATTACCAGTTGTGGTGGAGAGAGTTCAGAACATGAGCAAAGAGGAATGAAAAAAAGAGAAAATGAAGGTGAAAATGGAAGTGGTAATCATCACCAGTTACTGCCTGAAAATGAAGAAAAATTCCGAGTGGAAGTTTTGCTCGCCGCCGGTGACCAGAGCAGCCTGATCAGCTCGGCAAAGAACAAGCGAA
>NW_016235839.1:817-1138 GCF_001687245.7 Rhagoletis zephyria | reverse complement strand
TGCAAGGCCTTCAGGGATGCCCTTGCTGAGGCTAAGACAAAGCTTGGGGAACATGATTACATTTATACAAGGCAAAATGAACAGGAGTAGGGTAGCTGATGACCTGCTGGACCAATTGGTTCTTGAACAAAGAGCAGACGCTGTCATCATCAGTGAACCCTATAGAACAAAGGAAACCTGGCATGTTGACCAATCAGGCTCGGCCGCGATATGGATTGCTAACCCCAACCATCGCGCAGAGAGCAGCGGGGTCGGACGCTGCTACGTCTGGGTTAAAATGGCGCAAATCACTCTGGTGAGCTGCTACCTGTCTCCAAACGA
>NW_016235839.1:0-747 GCF_001687245.7 Rhagoletis zephyria | reverse complement strand
GAATGGGGTATGCCCCAAACAAACACCAGGGGAAGACTGGTCCTTGAAATGGCAGCCCGCATTGGCCTGACCATCCTCAACACCGGAACGACCCCTACATATCGAAGGCCGGGTTTTGGATACTCTATCCCTGACATAACCCTGGTCTCAGAAGGCCTTCTTCGAAGGCCTGACGGATGAAGTGTGATGGAAGACCTGAGTGGTAGCGGCCACAACTTCATCTCCTTCCAAGTCACTGACATAACGCGAGGGCAAACACGTAGTATCCCTCGCAGGAAACCAGGATGGAACCCGTCTAGGGTCGATGTTCGCAAGTTCGATACGTCACTCCTAGCAGATTCCCAAGNGATACGTCACTCCTAGCAGATTCCCAAGGTATTCCACCCACAACGGGAGATATCCACAACAGGGAGTCTTGTACTAAGCTGGTCGAAGAAACTATGCGCTGCATTCACCGGGCATGCAAGCCTCAAAGTATACTGGTGGAATGACCGAATTGCTGAGCTGCGAAGGCCTGCCATAGAATTCGGAGACTCGCAACGCGCGCTCGTGGTAGACCTGAGGCGCTGACCAGAGCAGCAGCCTACAAAAGCGCTAAGAAAGCACTTGGGGTCGAGATACAGAAGAGTAAACGGAACTGCTGGAAATCGCTATGTGACGAAGTGGATCGCGATCCCGGGGCCAGGGATACAAAATATTGATGAAAAAGTTCCATACATCATCGCAAGCGATGGATGAGGCCCGAGT
>NW_016235838.1:0-1138 GCF_001687245.7 Rhagoletis zephyria | reverse complement strand
TAGAAAACTGAAAGTTGGTATAGATATTACAAATATTAAAAGGAAAAAAAACTAAGGGTGTGCGCCGTTTTCTAGAATGAAATTTTTTTACCCATACAAAAATTGGACCACTTTAATGCGCATACTTATGTACATATATATGTATGCCGTATGAAGATGCCCCCCATACATACCTCATTTCGCATAATTTATGTATGTAAATTCGAAAGTAAAATGAAGGAGGTGCCGGCATCAGCGTAAAGTGCATGTACACTTACATATATACGTATGTATGTTTGTATGTACATACATATGTATGTGCGTCTGCATGTAAGTGAATAATCGCTGCCTGCAGAATTGCATTTTAAGAGATTTATAATCTTAACATTCATAGCTTTTGGCGCTTTCATCTGTGTTTGTGCTGATGTGTGAACTTGGCTTTTAACTTCTTACACTAGCGCGTTCTAATAAAATCGCAGAGAAAACTGCAAATCGCAAGAAATATAAAAGCAAATTTATAAAAAAAGAAACTCGTCCAACACTTGCCTTGAACTACAGTTGTGACACCAAAATGAATTAATGAAATTATGCCACCCGTATTGCACGAACGTGTGTCGTCACCAGTGTTGCCAGTTAAGCCTTTTCCAAAATACTGTAAAACCTGCAAAACTTCAAATACTTGGAACAGGTTTATTCTTGGCCACACTAAAAGGTTTAAGTTAGGGGAAAAAATATATGTTCAAGCACCATGTAGTTATCTTTTTTTTTTTAACCAAACATAAACATTTAATTAGAAAACAGATTTAAAATTTTCATTCCCAACTTGCATAAATTTTTTTTTTTCGTTATTTGGCCAATTATAAAAATTAAATTGAGCAAATCTAAAAGCAAAGCCAACATAAAATATATAGTTTAAGAACCAACACTGAAATGCGTCAAAACGAAAATAAAATAAAACGAATTTCGATGTGAAGCAAAACTTCCTGGGGAGATAATGGGTAGGCTCAGAAGGTGCAGTAGTTGAGCGCAACCGTTACTAAAAATCAGTGATTAGTGAGCGATGTTATGCGTCTTCTGAACTGCTTGATGTGTTGTGATGTTGTCCCGAATTTAAACAAAAACAAGTAAGAGCAGCGCTGTCTTCGGCTATGCCGAAGGC
>NW_016235837.1:0-1138 GCF_001687245.7 Rhagoletis zephyria | reverse complement strand
TGCGAGATTAGCAAAATAAATAAAAGCTTGTAAAATTAGGTAATTGTAGCGCCAGTGAAGGTAAACCTAATACTTTCTTTGATAGTTAATAATAGTTGCACAATTTTTAAGGCAGGTATCGCCAATGTGCAGGTGTGTTGAATGCATCTATCGGAGGAGTTTCCTTATAAATGTTAAAAATAATGCCGCTAGTGCGCATTTTAGGGTAGGTATCTTAAATGTGCACTTAAGCATAAAGGCAGCAAAGCAAAATATACTGTATNGCATAAAGGCAGCAAAGCAAAATATACTGTAATATGTACGTACCAAGGTTGTTGCGAATATTCGCATTCCCACTCGCAACCGCGGAGCTTCCGCATTAATTTTAACATTCGCATTCGCTTTCGCATTTGCCAAAATCAATACGGATCTTTTGCGAATGCGAATATTGAAGGGACCGAAAATTACAGTTATTTTTTTACGAGTTAAACATGGCCAAATATTTTTTATTCCCGACTAAAAGTCCTTTCCGGACAATAATCAAACCGCTTATCCANATTCGCATTCGCTTTCGCATTTGCCAAAATCAATACGGATCTTTTGCGAATGCGAATATTGAAGGGACCGAAAATTACAGTTATTTTTTTACGAGTTAAACATCGCCAAATACTTTTGATTCCGAAATAAATGCACTTTCCGGATAATAAACAAGCCGCTTATCCAAATTAAACAAGTTTGGTATCCAATGAAAGAGGACTAAAATAGCTTTAAAACTGAAATGCTTAAACGAGGAAAGCCACACATTGAAAAATATTTCAATAAAAAATGTGAATTAATTACCATAGAACAAACATTGGTATGTATTTACATGAATTCTTTAGTATTAAGTTATACAAAATATAAATAGAGGTGGTAACCTTCATTCGTTATTTCTGTTTAAAAGCTATTTCAGTCTTCTTTCATATGATACCAAATTTGTTTAATTTGGATAAGGGGTTTGTTTATTATCCGGATAGGACGTTTTTTCGGAATAAAATAAATTAGGCCAAATTTAACTCGGAAAATAAATTGCTATTTTCGGTCCCTGGAATATTGTGCAAGTGCACAGAGGTATATCTAACCAGTCATAGAAGAAAGCATTAAAAATGAGTTACAAAAA
>NW_016235835.1:0-1138 GCF_001687245.7 Rhagoletis zephyria | reverse complement strand
GTGCAGACAGACAGAAAAAAATTCTAAAAATTGTTGCTTTGGTTTATATGGCTCTAACCAAGACCCCACATATCAACTTTTCTTTAATATTTATGACGTACAGATTACTATTATTACGTATTATATTGATAGAATAGAGATAAATCCTACCTCTTTTGAAGAACATGTGCAAAACGTTAATTTTTACTGGGACTCAACTCTCAGAACATGTGCGCAATGAGAGAGGGAGTGTGCAAAGTAGCTTCTAATAGCAGCTTGGCTGAACTTAATACTTTCAGAATATTACGAGGAAGAGTTACGATTTTACGACATCTCAGCATAAGCAAAACGAGCAAACTTCTGACAAGTAAAGACCGTCATTACTGAACAATTTAAGAAGCTGACTTAACTGGGATTTCTATAATCCTATTAAAACTCTTTTGTGGTCAATTTAATAAATATCTAAACTGCCGATTAATGCTATAGCAATTTTAGAAACTTTTTTCGGTTAATAAGTAGTGACCTCCTCTATGAATATTAAATAGCTCTAACTTATATGCATTTCTTCACGCTTTTTGGCACTTGCGAAATATTTTGAGTTTTTTCTTTTAATTCAAATTCGAACGCTGCTTTGAAACATTCCAATCAGTTTACATAATTTTATTTAGATTTTCCCTTTCGTTTTTTATCTCAACCAAATTCGTTTTATAGTCTTCGAGTTAGGTAGCAATTCCTANTACATTGATGTGCTGCAGAGAATGCCGGCGAAAGGATGTTGCTGCTCGAGATTTATGCTCGTTTCACTTTTCTTGCAGGTGCTTCTATTTGAAGCGATTAGTGTTTTGAATGGCTTTTTCATTTTTTCCTTATTTTATTTGGTGCATTTGAGTGTCTGGTTTCCGAATTTGAGTTGAATGAACGAAATATTTGCTCTTAATGTTTTGCGGCAGCCGGCGAATTTCGAACCATTACAGTTTGTAAAGGGACTAACACATCGGTGTTATGTAATGCTTATAATTTTTAAACCTATTATTATTTATGTATGATTTGTATGCATTTGAGAAAAACGTTTTCTTCATTAAATCGTTGTCAATCACATCACGTAAAAGCCAAGTAGTATGTAGCCACATACACCACACATATGTACATTTATTTGTAG
>NW_016235834.1:0-1138 GCF_001687245.7 Rhagoletis zephyria | reverse complement strand
TGTTGAAAATCCGAGACGTTTGTTATTAGCGTAAAAACGATTAAATAAATGTATATCAAAAAATTAACAAGCATATTTTGTTTAGCACCCCCTTACATCAGACCCTGGCTACGCGCTTGTCCGTACACATATATTTACATTAGAGTGGTCCAAAAATACATGCGTGAACAAAAATTTAAAATGTGAAGCTCTCACCCCCCTTATTTCTCGATCGGAAAACTCTTTTTATCTTTAGGAAACTTCCAATATATTAACATATATTTGTTTATTTAACCATTTTTTAATACAAACTATTTTTTAAAGGTTCCCCAAAATCTTCAAAAAATGAAATAGGGGACCCATCAAAATTCGTTAGTATTAAAAAAATGGTAAAATAAACAATAGCAAAACAGTCTCCTGTATAGAAACAGAGTTTTCCGAACGAAAAATATCAATTTTCCTGAATTCAATACCATTTCTACGACAAAGTGTTTTCCCCATATAAAATATGTACATGGAAAACTTAATGGGGTTTGAGGCAGTTCTAAATATCTCTGTATAACATAGAAATACGGGTATTCTTTTTTCAGGGGGTGAGAGCTTAACATTTTCAACTCTTTTTTTACCACTGTAATGTACATACATACTTGAATGTTTGTGTCATCATCATCATCATCATAAACAATTTGTCGTGTGGTTTATTTACTCTTTGTTTTTCTGTGCTGCCTTAAATTTATGAATGAATGCATAGAGCCCAACGAGTCGGGTAAGAACTGTTATCATTGTTTCAATTTGTAGTTGTTTGGAAGCTATAAAAGAGAGCGGCAGCATTTTTTATTTTTTTTCAAACAGCTGTTTGTTCCAATTTACCAGCAACTGAGGACTACTACCTACGTATATACATACATGCATATGTATGTATGTATGTACACACTAGAGATGCCGTTTTTAAATCGAAGATCGATTAAACGAGACCCTCCGATTTGAATTCGAATCGATTCAAAAAATTCGGGAATCGACATTCGATTTATCCTCAGTTGGTGCATATTGAATTACGGTTTGCCCCAGAAAATCTATAAACTTTTAAAGAAATTTTAATTTGAGGCATTGTACATCAGGGTACGAAAATAAACTATATTGTACGTTACTATTTCGTTTC
>NW_016235833.1:0-1138 GCF_001687245.7 Rhagoletis zephyria | reverse complement strand
ATGTAATGTCGCATACGCCGGCAGGTGCGGCAGTTGGCCATTATTCTGTACCGCTTAAAATGCACAACAACTATTGTCCATGTGTCGCAGAGCAGCGGCCATACCATCAAGCATATTTTCGAAAGCCATGCAATGACATAACTGCCGCACCGCCACGCCCACATACACAACCGCAATGTGCGCCATGTCCTCCTTGTCCGCCGCGAGCTCAAACACACCAGAGCGCTGAAGTCAATTATTCACGTAAAACACAAACAATTCATAGCGAACAGTCAACTTCGTCAATATTTTGCATTTCCTCGGAAGTCTCCATACCAATGGGCTCAAGCAACACAACTAGTTCCACAACAACAACTACACATCAGTATGATGACGTCGCAGGCGTGGGCGCTATTACAGCCGGAGTTGGTGTGCAAACTGGCGCCTCTTTACGGCGCACGCAACCTATTTTTGGCAGGCGGTTGCCCTATGACCACAATCAAGCAAGAAATTTGCCAAACTGGACCGCCTCCTATCCGCAGCCGGTTTGTTCGGGTCAATCGATTAGTGTGCAAGTAAAGCCAAAAGCCATAGCCTATGTTATACAATTTGACAAGAAGACAATGTCAACCACCACAACTACGACAACATCAGCATCGCAACCCACTAACTCTATTTCGAAGCCCAGCAATGAAATGAGTGATTTGATGAACGCTGAACCGAAACTATGCGCCCTGCAAGATTACTTAGTACGTGCCAAACCCCAATTTGTAGCCCATACGAAGGAGCGTAAGGCTATACTTAATCAAATACAAGCGCTGCGTCAAGAACGTGGAAGAGAACTACGTGATATAATTGAGAATGCAAGTGAAAATTCCATGCATAGCCGATTGCAACGTTTGCCACCGCCTGCNTACAAGAAATCTGTCAGCATTAGCTGTTGCAGATGAACGCCGTAACCACACAGATAAGTTAGGGTCTGAACCAACGGCGACGGGCCCCAAACATCGACGCTCCTTGTGGTAAAATATCAGAGACAGACTTAACAACTACATAGCTCTCTCTCGGCTGAACTCAGAAGTGGCAAACACCTGCATCCAACTACTTTGTCCGCATTCTCGGCCTCAGACTCTAGTCTAGTCTGGGTATGAAGAGGTAC
>NW_016235831.1:0-1138 GCF_001687245.7 Rhagoletis zephyria | reverse complement strand
TTTTTTTTTTGTACACCGTATAACTATTATTTTTAAGCATATTTTATGATTAAATGTTGATTTAAATTATTTTACTCATAATGATTAAGCATTGTCCCTATTCAACTGCATGCGAGTGTAAATACATAATATACATTCAAACATACGAGTATATATGTACATTCATTATGTGCTCATGCAAATATATGTACATATGTACATAAACGAGTAAGCAGCGTGTATTTTTATACCCCTTAAAGGCGCCGCTTATCGATGCTTGAGGTTGAAATGTGTTTTTACTTTATTTCATATAATTTATTATTGTTGTAATGCAAGTAGAACGAAGTTAATGCTAAATTATTGAGGTTTATTGTCAAAGTATTTGTTTACAAAGTGCATTTCCATTCATATTTTTCGCATTTGCAGTCTATTTTACTAGAAATCGATTGATAATTTGCAGTTTATATCTGATTGCTACTAGGGATGTTCCGGTACCAGTAGTGTCAGAACCAAGTTATCAATGCCAAAAGTATTGATACCATGGTATCGAGCGATATTGTGAGAAAATTTATACTAGAATATTTTCACCAGGGTCTTCTGGTAACACCAATTCCGGTCTGCTCATATTTTTGGAGTAGATATCGAACAGCTGATATCACAAAGTATCGAAACTTTTACTGGTACCAGTAGTGTCAGAACCAAGGTATCAAAGCCAAAAGTATCGATACCATGGTATCGAGCGATATTGTGAGAAAATTTATACTAGAATATTTTCACCAGGGTCTTCTGGTAAAACCAATTCCGGTCTGCTCATATTTTTGGAGTATATATCGATCAGCTGATATCACAAAGTATCGAAACTTTTACTTGTTCCGCAAGTATCGATACCAAAAAAGCGCCGAATGGAAGGTATCGATACTTTTGCTTGGATCGAATCGGAAGTATCGAGTATTTGTACTTATACTTACTTGTATCGGAACGTCCCTAATTGCTACTGGTGTCAAGTAAATTTTTAGCATGTATGTACATATGTGTACTGCGGTCTATTTTGCGGCTGTTCCTGGAATTGTATATGATTTGTGAAAATGTATTTTTTCCTAATTCGACGTATTTTTTATACCATACATATTCTTAGGGCCGATTTCACAGTGCGTAGTTA
>NW_016235830.1:0-1138 GCF_001687245.7 Rhagoletis zephyria | reverse complement strand
AAGTCGTCGACTAAATCATCTCTACTTGCAATAACGTTTTCTGCTCCAATGAAGCATTGAATTGACATTGCATTACAGTTGATGTTGCAGCAATTGCTTCGACTATACTCGTCTGGTTGGGTTGTAATTTTTTCTCGTTCTTGCTGTTGTTGTCGTCACTGTCATCGTTGTCAATGTCAATGCTTTATGTTGCAGCTCAAATTGTCATCGCACTACATACATACATTAGTGTGGTCCAAAAAGAGTAAAGTCTAAATTTTAATTCTCATTTTCGTTGTTGGTGTTTCCGACAGGATAGGAGTGTGTTGTAATGTGGAACGATTTTCAGGCATCCCTTGTCAAATTTGGTTTGGAGACAAACCGACACTGAAGATGACACAACGCCGAAACCGGTTTGTCTCCATCACCAAATTTGACAAGGGATGACGAAAAATCGTTCCACATTACATCTAAATTTTAATGCTCTCACCCCGTAGAATTGTTCTATATCATTTTGCGGGTATTTTATATGGGGTAAAACAACTTTTTGTAGTAATGGTATAGAATTCTTGAAAAGCAATATCTTTCGATCGGAATAATTCGGTTCTCCTCCGGAGCCTTATTTAAAAAATTTTTAATTCTAACGACTTTTTATTGGTCCCCACATTGCATTTTTTCGGGTAGTTACTAGGAAAAACTGGTTTAATAAAAAATTGTGTATTATTATTGAAAATCTCCTGCAGAGTTCCAATCGAAAAATATTGATTTTTAACAATTCTATGAAGAGTTGTTTTTTCACCATATAAAGTATATGGAAAACTTTGAGAGCTTTGAGCTACCTCGAAATAAGCATTTTTTAATTTCAAAATAAAAAAAGAATTGTATACTTTTTCGATATAGAAAAATCCTTGGGGTGAGAGCATTAAACTTCCGACTTTACTTTTTTTACATGCATGTTGGGATCACCCTAATGTTCATACATATGAATGTAAGAATACGAGAGCTGCCATTACTTGGCAGAACGTTTCGCAACTTTTAATTTCATTTTATTTTTTCCATTTTGCTATTTGCAACAAATTCTTTTCGTTTATCTTCCGTTGCTACTTCTTCTCCTGCAACTTGTCTTTCCGCTGCGTTGCGTTTAAATGTTTTTTTTTTT
>NW_016235829.1:0-1138 GCF_001687245.7 Rhagoletis zephyria | reverse complement strand
ATTCGATGAAATGCATCATAATCTATCAAACAGTGAATTTTTGATTTTAGGTTAGTTACGGCTTTTTATATTGCAGCGACGAGGTGAATTACGCCCTTTTCATACAATACTACCGATATATTGCGCTCCAAGTCCCACTCCTCAATAGATATTAAATTCGCCTTGAAATGATTCTTATTTGATTTGTGAACTTGGCTGTCAACTTTTTCACATTCCATTTTACTTTTATTTCGCTACATGCAAATTTTGACAATTATCACAAAATTAAAATAAATGTTGTTGTTTTCGAGCACAAAGAGGAGTATTTGCGTACTAAAAACAGTGTTTTTTTCTGCTAAGTAATAAAAGAAAACACGGAACTTAATAATAATAAGCCGTTTTATGAAAAAAAATTATTACACTTATGTAGGAAAAAAACTAGCGATGCATCCAGTTTTATAATGTTCGATAGTTCCATAATTCTTACCTAATGAAAAGTTATCTTTTACCGCGCAAATTGACGATTCTCATTATAGCTAGACGTTGAACATTTCCGCTGGAAATACTTATTTAAGGATCTTACACTTTGACTTTAAATTACAAAAGAGGGCGGATTTAGACAGTTTTAACGTAGCATCTCCACAGGCCAAAGATATTAGCTAAAATTTGTATTTTGTTTGCCAGATATACGTTTCATTAGTGCACTTGCACAATATTCGCGTTCGCAAAAGCTCCGCATTGATTATTGCGAATGTGAAAGCGAATGCTAATGTTAAAATTAATGCGAATGCGAATGCTAATGCGAATATTTGCAACAACCCTGGTGCACAACATGGTGCAGACATTTTTTTTTAATGCAGCATCATATACATTAAGGATGTACCATTTTGCTTATTCATATGTATATAACTAACTTATATAGCTGCATAGGTTAAGTTAGGTCACATATCTGGGTGGGGGTAGGTTACAGGGCATTTCTGGCTAAGATAGTAATAAGTCTTTCGGTGAAAGTCAGATTATGGTAAGTAATTTCGAAAGACATTTTTTATTGTCGCACAAAAGTCTAGAAAAAAGCTCTTATCATTGACCACTCACGGTGAAAAGCTTTTTTGAGAAAAACCATCTGTATGTCATTTAGCTCGCGTCGCTCCAACAGTCA
>NW_016235828.1:0-1138 GCF_001687245.7 Rhagoletis zephyria | reverse complement strand
AGAAAATAATTTATAAAAGTACCGTAAGGTCTGTTGAAAAAATTGCAACAGAGTTGTTGTGAGCACACTTAAAGTAACGGCATTAATGTAAACAAAATTAGGTTTGTTCTTTGACATATTTTGACATTTCTAATGTAGTACTTTTTACTGCTATTATTTTGACCGCAGTTGTACATATACCCAGCAAAAAAACACGATTACCACAGAAATTAAAATAGAATCGAATTAGGCGACTACATAACAGTGATAGTCACCAAATTGAGCAAGTGGCCTGTTGTCCACAGTCATTGCTTGAACTCATCTGCTCTTTTACCAGACTGTCAGGCCATTTGCTCACTTTGGTGAATACCACTAATACATACTAGCAAAAAGTAGAGTAAGCTTACCTAGTAACAACGATATACTTCTGTATGTTTGTATGTATGTGTATTTAATAAACACACTACATATTTAAAACACTTCACTACGCGTATACAAACATTTGTATTAATTTAAATGATTTATAATTTCACAAGCACTACACATTTAAACCAACAAATATCACTGCTCAAATTACTTAGCGGACACACGCGTAAACTCTCTAAAATATCGTCGCGAACTAATTGCACTCAGATGTGTTGGGGCATTGTGGGTGTACATACATGAATATGGTGGTGGTGCAGCGAGAAACTGAGGAAGCCAAATCAAAGCCTACTAAGATTTTGAAATTTGAAAAGCGGCGCCACTTGTTTATTGCTTGACCTTCTTCAATTTGAAAATATTATGATCATGCGCAGAAAGTACAAGTATGGCTCAGCCCATTTTTGTACTCTGCGTAAGCAGCTTGTATTAGAGTCCGACCGATTCCAATTTTTTTTCAGGTANTGCCGATGCCGATTCCAGAAAAAATTACAAATAAATGTATTAATTCATAAAATCAGTTCATTTCACAGAGTTAAAAAAACAAAAGAAAAGAAATAATTGAATTAATTGGCTTGTTATGCAACATTACATATACATGTATGTATGTATGTACATACATACATATGTATGTGTAAAAATATATGTAAATATATCACATTTATGTACATTACATAAAACGCTTTTTAATATGGTGCTAAGCTAAAAATATTTAGGAACATAAAATTTCATTTCGTTT
>NW_016235827.1:0-1138 GCF_001687245.7 Rhagoletis zephyria | reverse complement strand
ATGTAATTATTTTTTTCGTTCGTATTAATTATGTATGTATTTAGTAGTGGTTTTGTTGCTCACTGGCCGTTATCGACTCAGCCGAACTTTTGGTTATCTGTACAATTTTTTTTTTTTTACTAAATTGAGATTGTTTTATTATATATTATCCCTATGTATGTAATAAACACGAAAAAAAAGAAATTCCATGGGATTTAAATCGTGTGTTGTTTTTTTTTTAATTTAACCAAGTTTTTCTTTTTTGTTTTGAATAATATCTGGCGTTCACACACTCTTGTATGCGATTTTTTTATGTGTAACGTGCATCTTGATGCCCCACAAATACCTTACTACATGGGTTAAGGCAATTACATACAGTTTAACGCGGGCTCCAAACGTCAAATGGTCTTTGTCTGAGAAGCTTTTTCTATGCTTTGTTTTTTTGCATAAAAACATAAATACACCACGATTGTGTAAACGCCATTACTTCAGATTTGATCATTCAATAACGATTTTCAAATTGCGGTGTCACTACACTTTATTATTATTTTTTATTTTTAACTGCGAATGATGCATGTTCTTTTACATTATTTCTCCACTTCCAGTAATTTATTTATTCTTTTTAATTAGTTTATACAAAGNGCTTTCTCTGCGTTTGCGGCGTTGTTGTTTCGTGAGTCGCATTGCCAACGAAACTGATTTTTTTGAAATCGTAAAAACACACAAAATGCCTGAATGTGCTAATACCAATATAACAACAACAATACTCTGCTTTGCCTATTTATTTAACGCTCTGGCATTTTGTGTGGTATGTATGTATGGGGAGTATTTAGCTCCACTCCGCCACTGGCTGTTATTCATTTTAAATGAGTACATACAGCATGTCCATTTACTCGCACTCATATTACACTATGTTACAGCTTGTTAAAATAAAAATTATCTCGATCACCGTAATAGTTTTTCATCAATGCTGCTTTTCAAATACAAGTATTTAACATATCGTCACATGAAATGCAAAAAGACGAAACAACATCATCGCTGAAATGCAAAAAGGCATAACTAATAAAAAATTCAAATTTCACTTTTTTTATTTATATGATGGGTTTCATCAAAGTGCAATGGGGTATAGTCATTGCGCTGGGTATGCAGTTACAGTTGC
>NW_016235826.1:0-1138 GCF_001687245.7 Rhagoletis zephyria | reverse complement strand
GTGCCACAATTAATGAATTAATTCGAAATATTAAATGATATTTAATATAATATTCTCCTTTTTAAAACAATAAATTTTTGAAATTAAAAGAAAATTAAATTTAAAAAAGAAAAAATTATTAACAAGAAAAAAATTTAATAAGTTCGTAAAAGTCTTAAAATCAGAAGAAAATTAAATTAAAAAATAAAATAAGTTTCCAAAACTTCAATGAAATAAAAAAACTTCTTTTTACTTATAAAACAATGAAATCTTAAAACTTGAAAAAGTTTAAATTGATAAAAGAAAAAATATAAAAAAACTATTATCTACCTTCTAAAAATTAACTTAAATAAAAAAATATATATTTTTTTTAACAATAAAATCAAAAAATTTTATGAAAAAAAATAAATAATAAATATGTTTCTAAAAATTACATTAAATTTAAAAAGCCTTTCCACTATCTTAACCATAATGGCCTTGCAAAATTTTTGGCTAGAACAATAAAATTTAAGAATTAAAAGAAAATTATGTTAAAAAAAAATATTGTCCTACAAAAGACTTAATACTATCTTAACGATAATCGCCTTGTAAGATCGATAGTTGTCCTTAACACCATAGCTGTCGGCGCAGCATTTTTCAACACAAGGATATTAAATATTATATTGGTCACTGCTATCGAACAAAATCACCTGTGTCAAATTATATTTCCATTAAATGTCAACTTCACTGTACTAGTCAATAATTTGTATGTAGTCTGAATAAATATATTGAGAAAAATCAATTTTGGTATAACTTTGAAGATAAAACGAATTTTTAGCCAATTTTTATACAAAAGAATTATGTATGTATATACCTTAAATATGCATAAAAAATTGCAAATCTTTTTTTATTCTCATGAGAAATTTTATATTATTAGCTCTTCAGATATGTACAAAATTCCTTTAAAGTTCTCACCTCATCTCACATGCCAACGTCATTGGAACACAAAGAAAATGTTTAAAATATTTTCGCTCAAATATTTATTTAAAACGCCTTAAAAAACCGCAAATTTTCATTCGCCAACGTTTGAGTTCCAAATTATGACTGCAATTATTGCGAAATTTAAATTGCAACTTTAATTGCCAATGCTTGAATGGTGCAGCACAAACACCGCTGCAGT
>NW_016235825.1:0-1138 GCF_001687245.7 Rhagoletis zephyria | reverse complement strand
ATTAATATTAACCTTAAATCACATTGATTCCATTTCAAGTTTGAATTTGGTAATATTAACCAATTGTTGGTTGTTTTTTATCTCAGTGTACGTAGGAAAAATAAAATCATTTCCAGTACCGACCGGTTGAATTAAAATGGAAAGCATCATAGATATGATAGCATATCTATGGTCGGGGATTTCAAATAATTCGAATATGTTACCAATATTGTACTGATTTTAAATCAAATCAGACCATAAATGCGATATTTTAGCATATTAATTAAGACTTAGGCACTCCTCCTACCAAACACCTTTCCAACAAAGCAACAACCATTCAAATCGGTTAAAAAACATAGGAAAAAATTGCTCCCAATTGATTCATGCTTGCCTATTTGTATTTACAGGTATATCTAATTAAAAAAACGGATGTCTGGTCAGTTTAACACACTTCCGGTCGAAAACTAATTTAGTAGGTCATAATTTTGCTATCCAATTTTGTGTTATCCAATAAAAAATATTTCTACCCATTTTAGAGGCGGTGGACGGGTTGTTTAGAACACCCTGCATATATGACTAGCTCTAAGAATAAAAAAAGTTGCGACTCGCTTTTGACAGTGTCTTTCCGCTTCATGTTAAAAAAAGTATACNAATACGCAAAACCACAATTTTGGCAGCAATCTTTAATGGCGGGCGTATGATATGATCAGAGTATCAAGGAGTAACCGGCTTAAAATAGCAGATATATGAACACATATATATCTAGCAACACATGTACGACACATTAATGCAGATACGAATAAGTAGCTACCCTCTCGGAAATATCAACCTTGGTAAAGTACATGACTTTGTCAAGAAAAAATAGTTCTGTTCTAAAATCCAGCTGCATCAAAGCTAATGAAGTCTAAGAAAAAAACTTAAAATTTAAAGCCATTCCCCGATTCCCTCAAGAAATTCAAATTCCACCAAAATCGGCGAAATCTACCGGTTGGCATCGCTGGGCGCCACTCAGCCGCTCACTGCCCACCGCTCAGCTGGTCATTGCGTGACTTACTGGCTACCTGAGATGGCATCTTCGCAATACCATCTATGGAGACCGACAGTAGATTTTGCGTGCTGGCGGTGGATCATAAATTATGTGATTACGGGTAATCATTAC
>NW_016235824.1:0-1138 GCF_001687245.7 Rhagoletis zephyria | reverse complement strand
AATGAAAAATGTAAATAAATACTTGTTTACTTAATTAATTTAGTTAATTGCAATGTTTTGAAAGGAACTCGGCTGAAAAAAATGTATTCATAACCGCAATACAATCTCAACCAGATTCGATATAGGAAACCCGACCTACGACAAATAAATTGAGACGTATTTTGAAGAAAGTCGGACTAACAAAAAAAACATACATGTTTTTTGCCTCTCTGAAAGAGTTTCAAAAATTCTATAAATTTTCTTATGTTAGAAATGCAACTAACTTGACCTGCTCTGCACTTTTTTCGGTCTCATTAAATACAACTATTAGTTTCATCCTTGAGCAAAGTACTCACTCTGACGGGGCGGAACTCTTTTCTGCGTATTTATAAATCCTTAATAAGGGAATTAAAAAAATGGGTTTGTTTTTTGTTTTGTTTTTTTTTTTACATTAATTCGATTTTTGTGAAAACTTAGCAAGTTATGTGTATCAAATTAAAGGGACTTAAATTTCGTATCAAATGAGACCAAAACTCTTAAAAACCATGCGTTTTTAAGAAATTTTGATTTAAAGATTTTTTAATCTGAACTCTGACCCTTAATAACTTTTGTAATTGTTGTTTCCGCAAAAGAAATATTCCGTTATACTCACCGGAATTAGATCTATCGATCACCATATGTTATTTGGTTTAAATTTGGGAATCGGAACTATTCTGCATCTATGCCGAAAATTACATCAATGATAGTATTAAAAACTTGGAGATTTTTTTTAAAAAAAAAGGAGCTTTTTAGGTTTATAGCGCTTTTCGNTGTTGAAAATAGAAAGCAAACAAAAACAGGGCGATTTCTTATCTGTCGGAATTTTTTTACCTTTTTCCATAATTAGCAGTAGTTACAAATTAGTTTAAATATAAAATATTACTCATCTAAACTCACAATATCGGAATCACAGTCATCGCATATCAAAACAGAATATGTATCTATGTAGCATGAAGTACTTTGTAGCATAATTAAAACTATCCTTACGCGGAACTCGATATGGTGTGAAGGAGAGGAATCGGTAAAATTTGTAGAAATGTGTCCTTTATAATATACAATTACAACATTTTCCAGCCAGAATGAATGAGCCCCTTCAAGCAAATAATGAGAATTGTGAACA
>NW_016235822.1:0-1138 GCF_001687245.7 Rhagoletis zephyria | reverse complement strand
AGGCCATTCAATTTAAGTATAACAATGTGCAGGTTTGAGTTAGCTAGGACTTACCATTGATTGTTGGCAATTGTTTTTTGTTGAAGGTGTCGCTCATTTTCTCCATATAAAATGTTTGATAATTTTTTTATATGGAAAAAATGTGCCACACCATCAACAGTCTCCCCGCTAATTTTCAAAGGTTGGGAGATCAATTTGAAGGAGAATGTTGAATATCTAGGACTCAAATTAGATTGAAGCTTANATTACATATTGGCTTTACACTTCTGTAGTCAGGCCTATACTATTGTAATACTTGAGTAGTGGCCATAAGGGCCGTAGACAGGACTTTTTTTTTGAGGCGGTTGTTCTATCAAGATTTTTTTTAGTTTCAATTTTATTTCAACATATGTTGATTAAAAGAAAAATATTGATAAAAATAAAATATTTCAAACAAACAACAAAAAATATAATTGATAATTGCATGAGGCTATTGCCTGAACATTTTGGCATTGTGCTACTATGAGAGCACGGCCGAGTAATCATAGTCAACATATGTACAGTAGTCGAACAAATTATATTTCCTACAGATTTGTTCGAATTTTTTTCTTTATGGAAACTTTCCGGAACCTTTTGTTCGCATTTTGTTCCCGTTCAAATTACTCTTTGGCTCTTTTGAGGGAACGCTCTTGACATTATAGTATTTTGTTTGTGCAGAACTAAATCAAAACTGCGACGCGTTATCGGTCCCTGATTAATAATCACTCAGTAACTCAACACCGTATGGGCCATATGTCAATCCCCTTTCTTAAAATTTCAGACCTTTTACTCAATTTGTTAAAAAATATTTAAGTGAAAGGTATGGCAATTTAAGAAAAAGCAATTGCTTAGCTTTTATGGGTCGTACTAGATCCCTCTACTCCTGTCTCTCCGGAACATAGGTTCACCAGAGTGATAAATCTCAGCATGTCTGGCTCCATCTTTGACAGGAACAAGGTTTAGTTGACGGTAGTGTAGTCATTTGAACCTTTCAAAGCTGCAGGCACTAATTAAGAGATGCATTGATAACAACATCGATCCCCTGGTCTATTTATTTACGGCTAGTTACTCTTGGGAGTGCAATGGGGTATAGTCGTTGCGCTGGGTATGCAGTTACAGT
>NW_016235821.1:0-1138 GCF_001687245.7 Rhagoletis zephyria | reverse complement strand
GCACTGTCGACACATTGTGATGATTTATTACCACACGAGAAACGATGGCTGGCTGGCTGGCTGGCCAGTGGCCACTGAAAGAGAAGGGACACAAACAGTTTGCTTACTGTGCCTCAACAAAAACTGTCCACAGCAGAGTTAAACTTTGGGCTGCAGATGATTTACTATCTCACTAGCAGCAACAGCAGTAGTNAGAAGGGACACAAACAGTTTGCTTACTGTGCCTCAACAAAAACTGTCCACAGCAGAGTTAAACTTTGGGCTGCAGATGATTTACTATCTCACTAGCAGCAACAGCAGTAGTTGGATGGATGGACAAACAGATCGCTAATGGCTGCAAATTACAAATTACCAATTCATTCGCACACACTGGACTTTCACAATGAAAGAAAGGCGGCAAAATGGACAGTGGGTAAATCTTCTTCAAATCTCTATTTTATGCTAATCTTTAAGCGNGACAAATCACTGAGCCTAGTTCGATTTCACTTTTTTCTTCTCTTTGTCGATAACAGTCAATGGTAATGGGAGAATGAGGAGGCAATGAATGACTGAATGAATGACTGAAACAGCGAACAACAATAACAATAATCGATAGAAGCCGACTGTGCCGCAGTTGTAGTAAGTAATTGATTAAGTTCTCTCTGCCCTTGCTCATCTTACTCACTAACAAACTCAGTCTTTCAGTCTGATCAGTTCTCTCTCTCTGCTGATGGCGATGACGATGATGACAATGGCCAGCCATACGGCGGCACACGCACAGTGACAATAATAGTGGTGGTGGTGATGGTGCCCCATCATCAGAACGGCGGCGGCGGCAATGAAGCTCGCAGGCGTATCGAGGCAAATTAATAGCTCGCAATGAGCCGAGCACATAGTGAAAGAACTACTAACTGTCCGCTTCACAGCAGTGAACAGCACTGTCTTTGATTGGGGTTCTCTAGTTTTCAATCGACAGTGAGCAGTTGAGTCTCTTCGTTTGTTGTCGAAGCTCATTGTTTCGATATATTTCGATACGCCGATCTTTCTCTTTCTCTCTCGCTGGCTCACTCCGTTTACACTAAAGTCAGCGACGACGGTAGCAAAAAGAGAGAGAAAAGACAGCACAAAAGTCTGCTGGCTCCATAGCAGTAGCAGTGCG
>NW_016235820.1:0-1138 GCF_001687245.7 Rhagoletis zephyria | reverse complement strand
AGCGACCTAATCGTGCGCGCCCAAATGACTAATCAACAATTAATAAATAGATATATGGACCCCTTGCGTCTTTGCACTTTTAATCGCTTCAGTATCTTTGCTATCTCACGCGCGCGTCTATAAATCCAATTCGGTGAACGCGTCCAACGACCGCACGCACACACGTTTATAACGCGACGATATCTCAGCGGCGGCGGCGGCGAACAAACCGAGTAAAAGATACACAAAAAAAGGGAACTTACAAAAATCGTTCGTTCGTTCCTTGTTTTTTTTTTTTCTTTGACTATCAGGCGGAAGGTGCGCGCGGCGACGCGGCTGCTGCGAAAGAGTCACTCAAGCGAATGAATGGCAAAAACAAGCGACGTTTTTTTTCCTTCACTTGTTCGTGGCACTGCGCGCTGTTGGCGGTTTACTTTCTAGCCGTTTTTTTCGACTCGTATGGCCTACACGTTCCGTCGAATGTGCCAAGCGATAGCTACTTGCCGTCGATGTGTCGTCGAATTTAACGTGCCAAAACGTACATTAAGGGAAACGTTTGCAGAATCTAAATAAAGCGCTTGAGTTTGTGTGGCACTTTCTGCTTCCTAAACTTTTCAAAGATTCGTTTTCGCCCAGCGCACAGCTGATTTGTGTTTGCGATTTGAGATTCACTCGCTCACTGACGTGCTGCTTGCTTTTTCTTTGACTTGACACTCATCAACAAGCGCTGGTAATGCGTTGAGCACCCAGCTTCCGCTAGCGGCCAACTGAAGCGCTACTAAAGCACCATGCGCGCTGACTAGTGGCTGCGCTGAATGTCGACGACGGCGTCGAAGTCGTTGCGTGCGTATTGACAGCGTTAGTTAATCGTTAATCTTCTACTTCTACGTCTTGTTCTTTTTTTTTGGTGCTTAGTGCTTATTATAAATCTTTACAGTTGCCTATCGCTTGTTGATGCTTCTTCTTCTTCTTCTTCTCGTTTTGCAATAATAACAATAAAAATACGCNTTTTCTTTGACTTGACACTCATCAACAAGCGCTGGTAATGCGTTGAGCACCCAGCTTCCGCTAGCGGCCAACTGAAGCGCTACTAAAGCACCATGCGCGCTGACTAGTGGCTGCGCTGAATGTCGACGACGGCGTCGAAGTCGTTGCGTGC
>NW_016235819.1:0-1138 GCF_001687245.7 Rhagoletis zephyria | reverse complement strand
CCGCTGGCCGCCCACCTGCACGCCCTCTACCTGATCGCCTACAGTGCTGGAGATTTGCGCCTCTTCTGCAGCCGCTTCACCTCCCTACGGCAGCTGGTCTGCTGGACATTCAGACTGCCATCGCTTGCTGGGACAGTAGCTCAGCTGGCCCGGCTGCCCCACCTGACGCACCTCTTTCTCTATGAGGCGGATGCGGAAAGGAATGCTATAAATAATGTGGTTGCTGCTGATCCTGCTGCTGCTGATAATGCCGAAGATCATGCCCAGATTCAGGCAGCAGTTCAGGCCAACATTGAGGCTAACTTGGAAGTTTTTGTTGCCGAAGCTGTTGCTTTCCAACAACAACGACCACCGCCACCGTCCCCCTCACTGCTGTCCTCCCTGAAGCACCTGCAGCTCTCCATAAAGAAAGCCACAGTAGATCACGCTTACCTTGCCCAACTCCTCCACCCGACAGTGCTGCCCGCCGTCCAGCGAGTGGTGCTCTTCCTTTACCCCTCGCCCACCGTCAGCTGTGCCGACTGTGGCTGGACGCTGCGCAAGCTGCCCCAGCCCGACCCTCAGCATATGTCGCTGGAACAGGCTGCTGCCGATCAGCTGCGGCAGTTTGAGGCGGCGTTGAAGCGGTGCTTGTCCAAGGTGGCCGCCCCCTTTGCCTTTGCCGCCTCTGCCACCGCTACAAAACCGAGCTTTTTTTCCGCGTACACTATTGTCACTCCATGTCAGTACTTTGTGTGCCATATCCTCGCGGAAGACTGGCCAGAGGTAAAGGTGAAGAAGGCGTTGAGCATTGCAGAGGCTGCTGGTGCTGCCGGTGAAGCGGAAGACAATGAAAAAGTAGAGGTTCAAATTCCGGATTGTTGCTTTCAATTGGTCAATTTGTAAAAACATAAAAAAACTGTGATTTGGATTTTAAGGCAAGACTCCGTCGAACTTTTTATTTTTACATGTTTCTAATAGTTTCTATGTAAAAACAACTTTTTACTTAAAAATTATCTCCTCTTAGGGTTTTGATCCGAAAATTCTGGTTTTAGTCTTAAAATAATTTTAAAGATATTATCTTGGACTGGATTGAGATTTTTTAAAAAATACAAGGGCTCAGTCGAGCTCGCTTCGCTCACTCCTTACATAACTGTGC
>NW_016235817.1:0-1138 GCF_001687245.7 Rhagoletis zephyria | reverse complement strand
TTCATATTTGTATAAAAGCGCGGGGTGAAACCCGCGGGTATTAGCTAGTCATAAATAAATATGAAATTTGGGCTTGATTGATACATATTTAAAAACTTTACAGCGCAAAAACAAAAACAAATCGATTTAATGGGCAAGGAAAAACTTTGATAAAAAGCACACATACACACATCAAAATTCCTATGAAAAGAAATATTTAAAAAAAAATTGTTTCTTGGAAAATTTTTCACATACGAATTTTTTGATAAAAAAATTAGTTTTTTGAAAATATATCATCTAAAAAAAATGGAAAAAATTATTATGGTAGCTCTGAATATTGCGCAATATTTTTGCTGAAAGAAAAATTTTTAAAACTCGGTAATGGTTTGGGGAAATAAACTCTCTTCTTCATAAGCCGAAAATCCAATCGTAGGCCTTTGGCATATCATGAAGACCTAGCNCCATTAAAAGATGTACCTATTAAGATTTAATAAATCTAGTTGCTAAATCTTAACCGTCTCCATTGCCACAACGAGATATGTTTGACGTTCACATTTTGAAATATTTGACGTTTGATTATGTATGTTTTTATAAATACAGTTGCGGACATTGAAATACACACAAAACGGTAAATAGCAACATTTGCTGAAAGAAAAATTTTTAAAATTCGGTAATGGTTTGGGGAAATAAACTCTCTTCTTCATAAGCCGAAAATCCAATCGTAGGCCTTTGGCATATCATGAAGACCTAGCTAGCAAAAATAACTGCCGATGCATTTCTTGAGGCGAATTGATTTCTAGAGGAATTTTTGTGCAATGTTATCGAAGCAGAGNATCATGAAGACCTAGCTAGCAAAAATGACTGCCAATGCATTTCTTAAGTCGAATTGAGTTCTATAGGATTTTTTGTGCAATGTTATCGAAGCAGAACCATTTTCTGAGTTTTCTAAATTTTATGTCGTAGCGCGTAAAAGATTTATAGGAAGCGAAGAAGACTCTGCATTATATTATCATAAAACATATTTTCTGAATTTTTAGTTTTTAAAATAATATATTCTTGATTATTAAAACAAAAGTTATGTAAATACTAATAATTTGGCTTGAAAACTAGCCAAAATATAAAAACACCCCTAAGAATACGAAAATGCATGTTTTTTTAA
>NW_016235816.1:788-1138 GCF_001687245.7 Rhagoletis zephyria | reverse complement strand
TACATACATATGTACATAAATAAGCAAATAATAAGGCAATGTTCCAACGTCGGCGCAAACGGCACAAATGGATTTACCCAAAAACACGAGTGTGTTTAAAATATATACATATACAACCCTATGTATATTTAAGCAAAGGAAATGCGCTGGTGCAACCAGCAAGTTGCAAAGTAGTATGTATGCGCAGTGGTAAAAATTTTGACACGAACTTTCCGGGTTTTTACACACATACGTTCATATGCATAACAAGACGTATGTATGTACGTATGTGTAGGAAAATTCCTGCAAAGAATTGTAAAGTTTTGCAAATGTATACTTTTTTTTTTTTTTTTTTTTTTTTTTTTTTTTTT
>NW_016235816.1:0-404 GCF_001687245.7 Rhagoletis zephyria | reverse complement strand
TTAAGTGTATCGCTTTTGACACTAGCGATTCTGATTGGAAATTATAGCAGCTGGAAATTTAGCAGGCAGCGCAGCCAACGAAATATACAAAGAAATGCAAACGAAATATGCAAAGAAATGCAAACGAAATATGCAAAGAAATGCAAAGAACTATGCCAATAAATTCAAAGAAATAATGCCAATACGTAAGTATGTATGTACATACGTACATATATATGTACATAAATACGCGAATGATATGGCAAAGTTTCTAACGCCGGCGCAATGTAAATTTTATACATCAAAAACCCACACAGAGCGTTTTGAAACTGGAGATTTATATATGTACATACATACGAGAATGTATGAGCGGAACAATAGCGCTGGCGCAACCAGCAAATTTTAAAATAGGTATATGCGGTAGG
>NW_016235814.1:0-1138 GCF_001687245.7 Rhagoletis zephyria | reverse complement strand
CGCTGCTCGCATTCCTTTGCCTTTATACCTAATTTTTATACGTTTTTTTATGTTATATTATGTTGATTTTTGTTTGTTTGCATTTATTTTATTTTTGCACGCGCCTCAAGTTTCACACCAAACGACTAGCTAGCTAGCTAGCCGACCAGCCAACCAACCTGTCCTAAGTGTCGGACAAGCAGGCTATAGCTGGCTTTCTGGCTCCTCGGCTGGCTGGCTCCAAGCTGCCTAAGCTGCCTGCCTGTCCTGTGAGTGTTTGTTCAGCGCCTGGGCAGGCGGGTATATGTATGAGGGAGTTGAGCGGATCGAGTGCATTCAGCTGCACCACGATCCTGTGCAGCAGCCAGAATCTGTAGGAGTTGAATCGCAGCATAGCAAAGTCCCTTTATTTTTTATTTTTTATTTTTTATTTTTGTTTCCTTTCAGCTGCTAGCCCTATATGCTAACCAGTTGCATGTAGAGTATGTACACATGTGTGTAGGTTGCATTTCAATTTTTTATTTTTATTTTTGTTTTTTCTTAACTTCATTCAAGGTGTTAGCGTAAATTTAAAATGCGTAGATTTTATGTCACTCGACGGGATTAGAGGAATTTACTAAATAAATTCTACATGTCGGGTTGCAAGCGACACATGTAAATGCGCCCGCCAAACCGCCTAATCGCACACAACATTGCGCTTGCGCGTCCCCCTCTCTCTCACTGTCACTCTTTGTCGTGCTCCTACCGCCCGTCTGTCTGTGCGACTCTAACAAGGCTTCCAGTACATTGTAAGCGCGCTGTCAATGTATGTATAATATGTAAGTATGTGTACATATATTTGTGCAACGAACTCGCTTTGCATGATGGCCATGCAATGAAAATTTAAATTTGTTACTTTTGATTTGAGTAGATGCACTGACATTAGTGTGGGGCGTAACGCCAAGCATGCTCTTGCACTAAACATATCAAGAGCAATAGTCAGTGCCACACGAACAACAACAACAACAACACGGCAATAAAAGTGCATGCATGCAAGCTCACACCACACTTGAAACTAACTGCCTACCAGACGTAGTCAGCGTCGCCGTCGCCGTCGCCTTGTAACATTCTCATTCTCATGTTAGAATGTGACAAAGTTGTGCGACTGTCTGACAGCCAC
>NW_016235813.1:247-1138 GCF_001687245.7 Rhagoletis zephyria | reverse complement strand
AAGGACATTACACTTCCAGTTTTATCGTGGGATTTGGCAGTTGATCAGAACAATATTGATTACTTCTACGTGACAGTCAGTGAACTTCTGACAAGGGAGTACATTTTCATAAGTGACAAGATTAATAAAAGGTAAACAAGAAAACAATCTTAAAATTAATTTTAAAAATCTATTTTGATTTTAAGTATTTGCATAGAAAACACCTGCCAGCTGAAGCAAATCATGAANGACAAGATTAATAAAAGGTAAACAAGAAAACAATCTTAAAATTAATTTTAAAAATCTATTTTGATTTTAAGTATTTGCATAGAAAACACCTGCCAGCTGAAGCAAATCATGAACTTAAAACTGAAACCGGCATTTCATTACAACCTGAGCGTTCAGTGTTGCAATCGTAAACGGCACTGTTCGTCGCCCTTTGTACTCATTCATTCAATGCCACCAAGAAGTCCGGGCAGGATGAACAGTCCACTACTGAAACAGGTCAATGAGACACAGTATCAGGTCCTTTTCAAAAACCCAGAAGTGAGTAATGGACCGATTAATGCGTACTTTGTCAAGGAAAAAGACGCAAACGGTGTTCAGAAAATATACACAATTCAAAATGACTTGAAAAACAACAGCACCCTTGACGGCAAAGTTTTTACCGTAAACTGCTCAACTAAAACTGAAAAGATCAGGCAGCCGTTTGAGGTGTCCATTGCAGCGGCCAACTTTGAGATATCCTTTCACAAAAACAAAACGTGGACTGGCGAGTACAGCAAGCCAAGTACAATTAACCTTTGCTACAGTGAGGCTAATGAAAACAGGCAAAAGAACAAACAACTGATGCTGAAAATCCTCTGGATTAGCATCACCGTCATAATGGCAGCAGTTACACTTTTTCTAGTG
>NW_016235813.1:0-197 GCF_001687245.7 Rhagoletis zephyria | reverse complement strand
TACTTTCTCTACAATGGGACGCAGTACTTTAGAAATGTAAAAGAAAAAATTAGAAAATTAGAGATAAAGGTCCTAAGTAATGAACGTGCAGAGTACGTTGAACAGCTAAAAGTGGACGATCCCAAACTGTACAATCGATTGCAAAAGTTGGAGCTCAAACATGTGCGCCATGTGTCTAAACATTTCTCCCCTAACTT
>NW_016235811.1:0-1138 GCF_001687245.7 Rhagoletis zephyria | reverse complement strand
TTACATTATCGTCAGTAATTTCAGAAATATAGGCGCAAATTAAAAAAAAATCGTTTTTGATGAAATTGGGTGTGCCCTGCTCGTTCAAGCTAAAATTTGCCAACTTGGAAGATAATAAATAATTTCTTATTACGGCTGCTGCACAACTTTTTTTGGCTCTAAATACTAAATTTTATGAATTTTGGAGAAAATGACCAGGCATATCTATTTTATTTGTAAAGAAGTTCCTATTTCTTCATTTAAAAAGTTACAAAAGGAAAACATTTACAATACCTGCATACTAAATTATGCGCACGATATTTGTTTACACTGAAACTTTCAATGTTACCTACATTTTATACAACAAACGCTGAGTTAAGACAAGCAGGACTCTTGCCATCGAAAACGGATCTCGTCCTGAGAAGCATCCATTTTTGGCTGAATGTTGTATGTGATCAATAGATTGGCGAGTCATTATTATCTACACCTTCTTCAATTTCCATTTTATATTGCATATTATTTATTTGATGTTCATAACAGAGCCTTCCCCTCAGCACTGCAATAAAAATTCAATAAATTTACAGGAGGCGTGTATATAAAAGGAATAATAGATGCTGAACTCGCAGTTCCTCGCAGCTGGAAGTATTTGCGATACGACACGCATATTTAATGTTTACTTAGCCTAAGTATAATTTAGCTCGCTTCCTAGGTCCTTTGTAAATATCCCTTTTTAAAGTAAGCACTCGAAAAATTTCATACTCACAAAATTATGTAGAATTTCAAGGTAAACTCTTTTATAAACTTCAAAAGATTAAAAAAAAAACGAATGCAATACTTGACCATAGATATACTCAAAAACTGCTCAACAATCAGATTGGCTTTTTATATATCCGCACAAAGGGAAAAATTAATTAAANCGTGTTATGACTGCAAATATGAATTTTTATCAAAAATTCTTTTTGGTTTGGGTTAGCTGGGCTGGCTGGGTCGCTAATCCGTTTTTAGTACTTTTGGCCGCTGTAGTCCCATTGTGTGTCGGAGCCACAGCCGCTAAACTTAAACGTAGAAAACATGATATTATGAATTAAATTTAATAAGTCAATATGAATCGTACAATATTAATAATTAGCAAAAGAGAAGCAGATATCCACATTAACTT
>NW_016235810.1:0-1138 GCF_001687245.7 Rhagoletis zephyria | reverse complement strand
TTTTTTTTTAATTATTGGATTTGTTCAAAAACCGGCACTCGAGAGATTTTGTGTTCGCCGATTACGAATCTGAAGTAAATTTTTTTAAATTCAAAATGCGGATCCAATATATCGATCAAAAAAAAAATACTATAATTAAAACGTTGATACTGAACGANTTTTTTAATTATTGGATTTGTTCAAAAACCGGCACTCGAGAGATTTTGTGTTCGCCGATTACGAATCTGAAGTAAATTTTTTTAAATTCAAAATGCGGATCCAATATATCGATCAAAAAAAAAATACTATAATTAAAACGTTGATACTGAACGATTTAAGCATTTTCAAGAGTTGAAACTCGTTTCCAGGGGGTTTCTGGGGTTACCGATTACGAACCTGTTGTCAGATTTTTAAAATTCAAAATGGCGGCTATGAGTCATTTTGGATCCAGCATTTTGAATTGCGAAAATCTGACAACAGGTTCGTAATCAGCAACCCCAGAAACCCCCAGGAAACGAGTTTCAGCCCTTGAAAATGCTTAAAACGTTCAGTATCAACGTTTTCATTTTAGTGATTTTTTTTATTTGATCGCCATATTGGATCCACTATTTTGAATTTAAAAAAATTGACTTCAGACTCGTAATCGGCGAACCCAAACACTCTCGAGTGCCGGGTTTCGAACAAATCCAATCATTTAAAAAAAAATGGATCGCCATTTTGAATTTTGAAAAACTCACTTCAGAATCCTAATTAGCAAACCCCAGGAACCCCCTGGTAACAAGTTCCAACTAGAGATGGGCACGGGCCTAAATTTTCAGGCTCGGCCCGGCAGAGTGCAAAATCAACTTTCAAAAACACGCACGAGCCCGCACGTAAGAATTTTAGTGGGGCCCGGCCCGGCACGACGGGACACGTTCCAGCCCGGAAATAAAGAGCCAACTTTTATTGTATGTATACATATCGTCGCCTTAGAGTGTAAACCTGCTAACGACCAAAAAACATATTTTACTGTAGAGGCAAAAAACTAAATATATCTTTAACTCTTAGTCTAAGGGGCAAATCCTACATATAGTTGGTTAATCGCGCGACGTTCTATGGCCCTAATCCATTTTTTTGTATTTTCAAAATTGAAGTGGATTTAGCAGGTTTTTTGTATGAA
>NW_016235808.1:0-1139 GCF_001687245.7 Rhagoletis zephyria | reverse complement strand
ATTAATATACCCTTGTGCACAAGTGCGCTCGGGTATAAAAACAGAACTTCAGTATGTTTGTACTTTGCCATGCCCTCTTTTCATAGAGCCCATTTCTCTCCATGAGTACGGGATTGATTTCATATATCTCCATACGAAGTTCCAGTACTCCACCAAGAACAATTCTAGAGATATGCAATAAGAAAAATTCGACTTGTATGAGAGGTGCCACGCCAGTATAAAGTTCCAGTATTCTAACATGAACACATCCAGAGGTAACAATTATGAAAAATTCGGTTTATATGGGAGGTGCCACGCCCCTTTCCAAATAGTCCGAATTTTTATTCATGAGTATGCGATTGATTTCATATATCTCCATGCCCAGTTCTGGTGCTGTACCATAAACACTTCCAGAGATATGCACGCCCCACGCCTCTTTTACAATAGCTCCAATTTTTCTCAAGAGTATGCGACTGATTTCATATACATAGCTAGAGACATACGGTATGAAAAACTCGGTTTTTCCCTTTCTCCAATAACTCCATTTTTTCTCCATGAGTATGTGACTTTTATTAGTCTATAACCATCCTTTGAACGTCTGCAGCAGGAGTCCGAAATTTCGAAAAAATTGGTTCGACCGTTCTCGAGCTTTGCGATATACATAGAATCTATGTCATAGATGGGTAAGTATTGCTGCTTTTATTATTGCGCTCACTTAGTACGTACAAAAAAACGTAGCAACAGAAAACAAACGGCTTTGAAAATATATATTAGTATAGATTTCCACCAAAATATTTCGGAAAAATATGTATTAAGATTTAAGTGAGCTGGACCGATTTGAAAATTTTATGAATAAAAATCGGTTCTGTTTTTTAACTTTTTTCAAAGATTGGTATAAGAAAAACTTGAATAACTGAACGTGAACTATTCCGATTTGTGAGGTATTTTCTAACCCCTTTTTATTTCTTTGCTAATGAACTCATTCAAAGGATGAAAGAGAAAGGTGGGATGAACGAGCGTCATTCCGAGTTGAATTATGATGTGGTGGTATTTAAAAACAAAATTGGGACATGAATGACTTTTTTATCTCGCTTTTATTAGCTCGGGATGATATGTAATATTGATGCGCCTAAAAGATGCAGCGATGTCCATTCTCAAGT
>NW_016235807.1:0-1139 GCF_001687245.7 Rhagoletis zephyria | reverse complement strand
GGTTGGCATTTTAGTCATACCTATCATTGTTTCAAGACCACTGTGCATGCACTGCGATTGCCAATTTGACGTTTTCTTTACTTTGGTGCGCGCATAGTAAGAAACAGAAGAGTTTTGATATTTCCAAGTGATTTTTCTTGAAAAATTAAAAAAGTATAGTTTTTTGAGCAATGGAAAACTCAGGTTTTTTTTGAACTTAAAATGAAATATATTAGTACAAAAAGTGTCTGTTTGTATTTTTAATGTTTTTCTCCGTGCAGGCTTATAAAATGTGTGTTTTTGGGTATATAGTAAGCATATAGATGTGAATACCACTCAATTCAGTGAAAGTTTATTTTTTTTTTTAAACTGCAATTATAAGTGATATGTTAACAAAAAAAAAGTTTGCAGATTTTCTGTGGTTTTTAAGAAAAATATATTTTTTTGTATGCCCATGCAATTGAAATATGTATGTATGTATATATATTCAAGCAAAACAACGGAAACTTGANCGATTGCCAATTTGACGTTTTCTTTACTTTGGTGCGCGCATAGTAAAAAACAGAAGAGTTTTGATATTTCCAAGTGATTTTTCTTGAAAAATTAAAAAAGTATAGTTTTTTGAGCAATGGAAAACTCAGGTTTTTTTTGAACTTAAAATGAAATATATTAGTACAAAAAGTGTCTGTTTGTATTTTTAATGTTTTTCTCCGTGCAGGCTTATAAAATGTGTGTTTTTGGGTATATAGTAAGCATATAGATGTGAATACCACTCAATTCAGTGAAAGTTTATTTTTTTTTTTAAACTGCAATTATAAGTGATATGTTAACAAAAAAAAAGTTTGCAGATTTTCTGTGGTTTTTAAGAAAAATATATTTTTTTGTATGCCCATGCAATTGAAATATGTATGTATGTATATATATTCAAGCAAAACAACGGAAACTTGATATGAGTACATTAGGGTGGAGTGAAAAAAGTTAATTTTTGTTTTCGGGAACGGGTACCCTTCATCTACTGTGTATGAGACTTAGTAACAATTCTGTAAAATATTTAATTTTTACGAAATCATCTTGAGGTCGCACATTTAAGTTTGATATTTTTTACATTTTTAAAAAAAACTTTACTTAAAATTAACTTTTTTCACTCCACCCTAGTGTAC
>NW_016235806.1:0-1139 GCF_001687245.7 Rhagoletis zephyria | reverse complement strand
GTGTATTTTTCAATGACAGTTTTAATCAATAACTGTTATGTTCGGTCCCCGCTTCAATTAGTTGTGGTGGGTAAAAAACTGGTGGAACATCGATATTTAAAGGTCACACCAATTAAATGTCGCATCAGCAGCTCAGCATTCTGCTCCACTAACAACAATGCTATGTATGTATATACAGTCACTCACAGAAGTATTCGTAATTTAGATTTTCATTAATTTTTATTTAAAATATAGCTCATTCTAAAATAAAAACCATATAAATAAATCTTGCGACCTTTGGTACACAATTTAAAAAATGAATCAAACTTTAAAAAATTTCGAGTATAATAGTAGCAAGTTTCGAGTAACTAAAAATTACCGGTGATTTTATAGATTTGATTTTTTTGTGGAGGGTGCTCCGCATTTTCTTTCATATGCCGCATGATCAAAATATATTAAAATACGCTAAAGCCTCGAAAAAACAATCTGAATAAAATGTTTTGATAAAATTTTTTTAAAGTTTGATTCATTTATTTTTTTTTAAGTTTGGGAGATTGATTTATATGGTTTTTGTTATAGAATGAGCTTCATTTTAAATATAAATTAACGACAAAAGGTTATCATATTCAACAATTGTGTTGAGCATGAGGTCGTTTTGTAATGAAAAATTATTGTTGAAAAACAAACTAATAATTTTTTAAACTATTGGTTATTTTTGCAAAATAATTTTTCATTAAACACGGCCTCAAGGTCAATAAAATTGTTGAATATGATTTGTTATTAGACCAATAAATAGCAAAAAATCTAAGATGATTTATGACGGAAAACATTTTGAATATTATAAAAACACTAAATTACGAATACTTCTGTGAGTGACTGTATATAAAAGAAACATGTTTAACATACAAATTGGCTATAAATTAACAAAATTTGCGTAGGAGATAAACGAATAAACGATTGCTAAAAACTGCAAATAGCGTTACAATAAAATTCAGTGCTGAAATGATGACACTAAATCGCATTAAGGCGTATTAAAATTGATTAAAATGCATATTTCAATAAGTCCATATTGGCGATAAACTTTTATAAATTCCTCTATGCGAGTGTTTAGTTTTTTTTTATTAGATAAGTAATTCTCGTGGTGATCCAATCAATTTGTT
>NW_016235805.1:0-1139 GCF_001687245.7 Rhagoletis zephyria | reverse complement strand
GCATCGAGAAGTGGAAAATTAAAATAAAACAACAAAATGTGAGTATATTCTAGTAAAAACTGTCGCAAACTAATTGCAGCTAATTGCAAGACGGAGGGTACTGATGTGGACATATGCCCCTCAAACTCATGCTCCGAAAGCACGTACTCGAACGCAGGTTTTGACAGTCGGAAACGTTTTTGAATCTGCAAATAAAGAACTTTAACGTATGAAACAAATACCTACTAGAAAGGTTAGAATCATTAAAACTTACGCTGCTGCTGGTAAACTTAAGGGATTGCTTTTGTCACGTAATCCTCTCCGTATCTGCACTTGTCTGACTTCATTATCAGAATAAGATGAGCTCGAATAAAAAAATACTGAAATATTCATTTTATAATAACTGATATGAATATTTTATTTCTTGTTTACGTTTGAGAAATGGTTAAAGATGATACATTTACTAATTGGCAACCGATNGTTGCCATGATTTGCCTATTCGATTCGAACCGAAATTTTACTCTACTCGACCGGTCACTCGTTCACGAGAGCCGTGATTCGGCCCCTGCTCTTAGCCAGCTGACAAATTAGTGACTTTTTTTAGACTAGAGTCGCGAGACGGCGTACTGAATACCAAATAGTCTCAAAATCCAAGTTCACCACCAAAAAGTTACTATTAGTGACTAGAGACCGCTTACAGAATGCCAGGGTCAGTCTCATCTCAAATCACTAAATTTTAGATTAGCAATTAGTGACTATTTTTGTGACTTGAGATGATTTGGCTATTCAGTAGGAGAGAGTCACAAAAAGTTCACCAAAAATGTGTGGTGAAAACAAACATAGACAGTCAACTGATAGCGTTTATGTATGCCTTTTGCCGCGCCGCCCGAAGAATCTGAATGGCCGAGTGGTCAAAGCATTAGGCTGCCGGTCGAGAGGGTCCGGGTTCGAGTAATCCTCGGGCGTAGGGGATATTTTATATATTTTTTTATTAGTTTTATTTTTTTTAAATAATCTTTAGATTTTAATGTTAAAAAAAATATATTTTTTTCAATGGATTTGTAAAGCATTTTGGTTTATTTCAAAACGAAATTCTGATTGAACAAATTTCCTCGCTTCGTATATGCGTTTTTTTGTTAATAAAATGGAAAGCAATTAAC
>NW_016235804.1:993-1139 GCF_001687245.7 Rhagoletis zephyria | reverse complement strand
GCCTACGCAGAAAGGTGTTCTCTGCAAAAGGTGTTCAGTGCGGCCAAAGGCCCCCTGTTCTCTGCAAAAGGTGTTCAGCCCCCCTTCTTTGGCAACACAGAAAGGAGAATTCTACTGCCTGAGGGTTATAATCCCTAAGTGCGGCC
>NW_016235804.1:0-842 GCF_001687245.7 Rhagoletis zephyria | reverse complement strand
TTCTTTGGCAACACAGAAAGGAGAATTCTACTGCCTGAGGGTTATAATGAATAAGTGCGGCCGAAGGCCGCCTTCGCAGAAAGGTGTTCTCTGAAAAAGGTGTTCAGCCCCCTTTTTAGGCAACACGGAAAGGAGAATTCTACTGACTGAGGGTTATAATCCCTAAGTGCGGCTAAAGGCCGCCTACGCAGAAAGGGATTCTCTGCAAAAGGTGTTCAGCCGCCCTTCTTTGGCAACACAGAAAGAAGAATTCTACTGCCTGAGGGTTATAACCCCTAAGTGCGGCCGAAGGCCGCCTACGCAGAAAGGGATTCTCTGCAAAAGGTGTTCAGCCGCCCTTCTTTGGCAACACAGAAAGAAGAATTCTACTGCCTGAGGGTTATAACCCCTAAGTGCGGCCGAAGGCCGCCTACGCAGAAAGGGATTCTCTGCAAAAGGTGTTCAGCCGCCCTTCTTTGGCAACACAGAAAGAAGAATTCTACTGCCTGAGGGTTATAACCCCTAAGTGCGGCCGAAGGCCGCCTACGCAGAAAGGGATTCTCTGCAAAAGGTGTTCAGCCGCCCTTCTTTGGCAACACAGAAAGGAGAATTCTACTGCCTGAAGGTTATAATTAATAAGTGCGGCCGAAGGCCGCTTTCGCAGAAAGGTGTTCTCTGCAAAAGGTGTTCAGCCCCCCTTTTTGGCAACACAGAAAGAAGAATTCTACTGGCTGAGTGTTATAATACCTAAGTGTGGGCGAAGGCCGCCTTCGCAGAAAGGTGTTCTCTGCAAAAGGTGTTCAGCCCCCCTTTATGAGCCACACGGAAAGGAGAGTTCTACTGACTGAGGGTTATAATCCCTA
>NW_016235803.1:0-1139 GCF_001687245.7 Rhagoletis zephyria | reverse complement strand
TAAATAGAAAATTCAAAATCAAAAACTGCTTTGCTTTCAGCTCCAAAACAGTCATGAAAAAGCTTGCTGTATGAACATGTTGATGTAGCTACAGCAATTTGAAATCTTCACTCAGCTCGGAACGGCTTCGATCGGCTCGGCTTTGCTTTCTGTGTGAACGTACCNAACTGCTTTGCTTTCAGCTCCAAAACAGTCATGAAAAAGCTTGCTGTATGAACATGTTGATGTAGCTACAGCAATTTGAAATCTTCACTCAGCTCGGAACGGCTTCGATCGGCTCGGCTTTGCTTTCTGTGTGAACGTACCCTAAGAATCTACCTTAGTGAAATACACATCTACCTAACAATACCCACATTTTACAAATTTTTTTTTCTCTAAATTAGAAGACCTTCTTCAGGTTTTTAGCAAATTTCTTCTAAAAATCAGCGAGCAATTTGAATAACGTTGGATAATATTATGAAGATTATGATTATTATTATTATTCTTATATCCTGTTATATGCCCAATCATACATTCACAAATTAATGTGTGAGCAGAAGGGCATTTATGTTCGCATATTGCAAATGTTAAAATAATAAGAGCTGCAGAACTGAACCACTCACGAACATTTTTTTACAAGGGCGTGTAATTTCTGGCGTATGCCAATGACATCGACATCATCGGTATCAAAAACCGCGAAGTCTGGGCTCGAATCGTAACATCCGTTCACTGGTCGAAAACGATACGAAAGAAAATTACGTGATACGTCAGGCAGTATAAGCTGAATGGAACACAGAGTACGTTCACGTATGCCATAATCCGAAAAATGGGTTTTTACGTGACAAGTACTACGATATCGTATGTGACGATTCGAGCCCTGTTCTGCCTTTTCCAAGTTGCATAACGAAGCCAAGCGATTGGGTTGGGCGATCAACGAGGACAAGACGAGGTATCTCCTGTCACCGTTGCCTTGGCACCCACGTCACTGTTGCCAGTTGTAATTTCGAGAAAGTAGACAATTTTGTTTTGTTAGGAACCAGCATAACACCGATAATAATGTCGTAATCGAAATATAAGGCTGAATAACTCTAGCGAACAAGTGCTACTTTGGAGTGAGTAGGCAATTTGAGAGTAAAGTTATCTCTCGACGTACAAAAACC
>NW_016235800.1:0-1139 GCF_001687245.7 Rhagoletis zephyria | reverse complement strand
GTCTTGCGAAAAAAGTTTGCGGTCATGTGCCGCGTTACATGCGCAAAGCGTTCGCAGAAACTATACGCGTGCCAGCGACTGCGCCAACCTGTGAGCATATAAGCAAAGTTGTACGCGTCTCCTACGAACTTTGTGTGCAAGCAATGATGAGTTCTGTGATGCGAAATCCGAAAACCGTTATACCAATAACTATTGGCAATGTGCCTTTAACGACAGCTGATGAGGAAGAATGGTTAGAGGAAGAGCGGGAAAGAGAAGATGTGCCAACAACATCTGCTGGACACGTTCGATCAACTAGAGAAATGGAAAGTGAAATTGGAGCGATAAGAGCAGTGAGCGAGGAAGATACAAGTGAAGCTGAGGAGGGAATTGATTTGCGTGAGTAAAATACAAACCTTAAGCACGTACATTCGTATGTACTTAAGCCATACCGATTTTTTTTACTAGTACTGCCTGAAATCAATTATTTGAAAAATACATTCGNCCCATTGGCCTTAATAACTATAGTGTTCTTTGTGTTCTAATCAAGGTATCTACCAATTCTACCGAACCAATTTCAAAACCAAGAACACCATTGGAAGGTAATTTTCTGTAGTTAAAAATTTCCATATTTCTGTATAGTTGCTGTTGGAACCTGTTCAATTTAAGACTAAAATGGAGATAAAAACGAAAATGGAGGCAATGAGAAAAACATAAGGATTAGGGTACCTGAATTGAAATTTTTCGATAGGAGTCGAATTAGCATCAGCCATAGAAGTTACCGAAATTTATCGAATCATCGTAGTTTATAGTTCTCGAAATTTATCCATGCTTCTTCTTCTTCTTATTTGGCGCTGCAACCGCCTAAGCGATTTTGGCCGAGTTCAACAAAGCACGGTAGTCGTTTCTTTTCTGTGCCAACTGGAGCCAATTGGAAATGCCAAATGAAGCCAAGTCCTTCTCCACCTCGTCTTTACACCTCAGTGGGGGCCATCCTCTCCCTCTGCTACCACCATCGGGTTTCGAGTTGAATACTTTCAGAGCTGGAGCGTCGGTGTCGTTGTAAGGCTCATACAGCTCATCGTTCCATCGTCTGCGGTATTCGTTGTCACCAACGCGTAAAGCCCCGTAAATCTTCCGCAAAATCTTTCTCTCTAATA
>NW_016235799.1:0-1139 GCF_001687245.7 Rhagoletis zephyria | reverse complement strand
ATCTTCTGGCCTGCTAGATTTAGTGATCCATGATAGAGGGACACAAAGGGAAAGAGTTTGCAAATGCTTTCGTTGAAGGACTAGTGGGACCAGAATATATATCAAGACGAAAAGTCAGTCGCCTTAATAGCCCTAGAGAGCACGGAAAATGGGATAAAGCCTAGCTCTCAGTTAAGAAACGTTCACTTCATGGCAGGTAATAATGATGGCAACGAAGTGGCTGGCCCATTCGCAAACAGTTTAACTGTCCCAAATATTTAATGTTTACCCCCTACCCCAAGTTAACATACACACATACGTAAGCACATATGTGTCTCCTTGGTAAGATAGGACTTTCTAGAGACGAGCAGTGCGTTTTACCTGATGGTGTAAGGAACGAAGGAATCTCTCTTTGAGCTCACGAATTGATCGCCAATAAACAGANTGGCACTGTGTCACATTGTTATTCATTAATTGTGGCGCCAAAATGAATAGCCACAGGCAAATGGAAATGAACTATGTATCTGCTATGCTATTTCCGAATGATATAGGCAAATTATGTTAATGGTTATACATATTTTGAATGAGCAGATTTTGCTTATGAATAAGGTCGGAAATTTTTTTTGTTTCACTAAAAAATGCAAACAGATACACACAGGTACATACATACATATGTCATAAGGTTAACCTTAATATAAAAAGCACTCAGTTCTTTCTCGGTTTCTGAGTTGGAGTTTTCGAAATTATATCTGTTAACGGTGATGTGCGTTCGGAGGTGCGAATGGGCTGCCTGTTTCTTTGTTGACAGGAGAGGTTTCGAATTGATCTTTTCGACATAATCACTTTGCTTACATATCCAGTTTGGAAAAGGCAATTCGATTAGGTCGACGTTGTCAGCAAGCGTTTTACGTCCCATGGGAAAGCTTCCCTTGAATTGTATACATATTTCTGTAGCTCTCAATTAAATATATTATCCAGCATCAGGTGAAAGAAGCGGTAGATCTGAAACTTCGTTTTGTAACTAAGGGCTCTGATAGGGCTGGTGGTATTGGCGTATTAGTTATTTAGTTTTGAAGGGATGCAAAATTCCGAGATCACAGCATATAGGCAGCTTCTTTTCGTGCTCTCAAAAACGACTTTAAAATCGCTAAATAGATGGT
>NW_016235798.1:846-1139 GCF_001687245.7 Rhagoletis zephyria | reverse complement strand
TTTTTCCAGAATCAAAAATAATATTAATAGCATAGTTGCAGCTAAATAAGCAGTATATGGAATTGGTTGAAACAAAGTGGAATATGTACATCAGACGGTGAGGTAGAATACAGAGAAATAAAAAAGATTATCCCTTACTGACGGTTTACACCGGACAATACTGTCATGACAATATTAATACATGCACACTTTTTCACTAATACATGCATACTTATCCATTGTCTCAACCATTGTCTCGATTATATTGCAGCCAGTAAATCGGACCGTGATTTGACGTATGCAGTCAATAATTT
>NW_016235798.1:0-562 GCF_001687245.7 Rhagoletis zephyria | reverse complement strand
CACACTTTTTCACTAATACATGCATACTTATCCATTGTCTCAACCATTGTCTCGATTATATTGCAGCCAGTAAATCGGACAGTGATTTGACGTATGCAGTCAATAATTTTGAAGTCTTGTGCCAGAAAGAAAGAAATTCATAACAAAAGAATTAAAACAACACAAGAGACGCTGATGTGTATGCAACTTTGTCTTCCCTTTATATTATAATACAACGTTCACGTTGTCATAACTATTGTCAGGACTCTTACGCCACGGAGACAATCAGCGTTTTTGTCCTGACAGCATTGTCTAATGTAAATGCGCCGCTAATAACTTAGGGTTTACACCCAGACAATATTGTAAGACAATTATGTCAAAATGATGTGTTTATTGTAATATGAATTCGCCGTGTTTACAACAAACACATCATTTTGATATAATTTTCTTGACAATATTGTCTAGTGTAAGCCCTAAGTAATGCAGTTAAGAGTTAAAAAAAAAAATCGTATAGGGTGACACCGAAAAAAATAGGTTTTTTAATCACCCTGTTTGATCAAATTTAGTCTGTTCCAATAGCAGT
>NW_016235797.1:0-1139 GCF_001687245.7 Rhagoletis zephyria | reverse complement strand
AACAATAAAATCATGCTTAAGCTTGTAACTTTATTCAATACCTAATTGTCTTATATCAAGTTACCACATTTACAACTATGCCTATGTTTAAGTGGAAATCCACCACTTCACCCGAAATCCTGTCACTTTGTTATTGATAAAAGAAAAAACGGCCCTGTAGTCCATAAAAATCACACAAACGAATATGTAAAAATAAACAACAACAAAATTCCCAACCGCAATAACAAAAGTAGCAGCAAAACGTGGCGTAATAAATTATACGCCATCACGTCATTGTCGGTGCCATTACCGTTGTCGTCGTTGTCAATAACTTTGCCACTGCCATTACTATGCTCACCTAGCGTTTGTAAAATTATACCGCCAGCTTTTGCTTCACTCGCGCTTCGAAGTACTTTTTAATTTAAAACTTCACCCCTTTGTCACGCTATTTCAATTCGTCAGTTTGCATGTCTCAAAGCGTGGTAATCGTTTTGTATTTTTTTGTGTGCAGATTTTCGTTCGCTTTTCACTCACCTGACAATAGCACTGTATGCACATATAGAGACTACCCGTTCGGCAGCGTGTGCCATCTTGAACGCGCGCCGGCAACTGTATGATCACATAATCGTCATAGTGTTCGGGATCTTCAACAGCTTCGGTCTCGGATGAGCCGCTGTCCCGCTATATTTTAGCATCGATGTTAATTTTTCCGAAGCAACGAAACATCGATGTATCGATGTTACTACCCAAAATCTGCATCCCTACCCAGAACTAAGGTAGTGTTGGCCGCTGTGTAGAAGCGAGGGCAGAGCTTTAAGATTTATATACATTTTGTAGTCAGAAAGAGGGTAAATGGTCCCTTTGGCCAATACTGTTATAAAATATTTATATTTATTTAATTCCTGTTTCTTGACAAAATTTTATGGCAAGGATTATTTCCTAACTTTTGCTTTTTTACTTTCAGTACCAGGTTAAGAACCTTCTCTTNATTATCGGTGTACAAAATTTCATCAAAATCGTTAGAGCCGTTTCCAAGAACTCTATGGATATATATATATACAAGAATTGCTCGTTTAATGTAATACTAGATTGCCAGTTAATGTCGAAATTAGACAGTTTTTCTAGTTTTAGAAGCCTTGGAGAGGCTTTCTAACTTAACA
>NW_016235796.1:0-1139 GCF_001687245.7 Rhagoletis zephyria | reverse complement strand
GTTGACAGCTTTCTAAAATCGAAATAAAGTAGCCTACGCCGATGGCATTGCCATTCGAGATAAGGGAAGACATCTAGCAACCCTGAGGAGGAACTAACCTGTCTCGCCTCCAGATTGGGCGCACTCAGAAACGACTAATGCATAAGTTGCGTAGACGAAGAGAACATTCCAACAACTTCTCCGCCATTTCCCGGCTCTAGAAAAATTACCTTGATGACCTGAAAGCAATTAATATTAGGGAGCTTATGAGCCATTTCCCTCTGACTGTCCTTCCGTTTGTCTTTCTGTTGGAACCCAATAGAGTCCCTCAGTTTTCGAGATGTATGACTGAGATTTGGTAAGCGTTTGCAATTTTATAATGTATTAATCATTTATCAGACCACTCTAACATATAGCTCCTCCATTNACAGAAAGCTCACAGAGATCGGGTGACTATAACTTATAGCCTCCATACAATTGATTGTTCAGATATGGGTATTTACTTTAAAACTCCTTTATTTGGACAGCTATAGCCGTGCGCTATTTTCTAAATAAGCATACAAAGTCTACTGAGAAAATCGTCAAGATCGATGCTGTATAAGCTATATCCTCTATACCACTGATTGTTCAGATACAAGTTTCTGCTATAAAACCATTAAATTGTGTGACCGGTTTACATATCGATCCTTCACAGTAGTGAAAATGATTTAATCGGTGTTTTATAAGATATATATCCCATACCACTGATTGTCCATATATGAGTTTTTTTTTTATATAGATAACTCCTCTATCTTCCAAAATAACTTATTTCAAATGCAGTAATCGGTTGATGTAAAATTTTTTGATGTTCATGAAAGGTATGACGCCTTCGACTTAGTCGCAGACTTGTTTATTTAATTTTTAGATTTTATTGTTTTAAAAAGAAATTTTTATTTTTTTTTTGGTTTCATAAACAACCTCTTTGTTCTTTTTTAATTTAATTTTTTTCACTTTTGTATTTAATTTTCTTTTGACTTTGAAATTATATTATTTTATACAGAAAATAATTTTTGTATTGCATTTAATTTTTAGGCAGCCATTGTTAAACTTTTTTTGTTTTCTTTTTATTTAGTTTTCTTTTAGTTATTAGATTTTATTGTTTTAACCAGAAAATATCTTTT
>NW_016235795.1:0-1139 GCF_001687245.7 Rhagoletis zephyria | reverse complement strand
CTTTAACTTAACATACATAATTGCCCGTACATATGTACATTTTTGTGTTTTTTTGCTTCACGTGAGAAGGTGTTTAAGCTATATATGTAGGGGCAATTAACCAATGTGTAAAAGAATTTTTTTTCTACCGCGGTTTTTTGTAGAGTTATAGGAATTTAAACATGCAAATGTCAGCCCTTTTTCTTAGAGTCACAAGTTTTCTTAAAATTCTTATCTCATGTCAAAAATTGCTGGCCTATTAGATCTTGTTCCGTTTTTGGTGAAAACTTAAATTTTTTGCTAAATTTTTTTCCAAAAAAATTTTCAATATTTTTTTTTTGCCTTTTTTAAATAATAAACCATTTTTGTTTTATTTTTCGCAAATAGTTTATTTCGATAGTGTATTAAAATGGTGCCATAAAATGTTTTTCCTGCTACACTTGATGAATTTTGCCCCATATAACTATGTATCTACCCTGCAAAAACCAATTATCAATTTTAAAAATATTATGTGTGGCCTTTTACCCTATATGTAAAGGCTTTTCATACAGACTAGCGCTTTCATGAGCTCTTTGTTTCATCTTTCGAAAAAAATTTCGCTTACATCTCTTTGGTTAGGGCTCGATATCTTTCGTATCTGAAAGACTCATTTTACTGAGGTTGGAGGGAAGGAGTCTGTGTCTAGCGAAATACTCAGCGAGAGCTCGGAGGTCCGCCCTGCCCAAAATTGAAAGGCTTTTTTTAAGAATTTAGCGATAAGAAGAAAAGCCGCTTAGCTCGACCTTTCCTGTAACAATCACTCCAGTGCCTAGGGATTTTTTTTGTCTGCCCATTTGTTTATGTCAATAGCACCGGGCATCTGAACTGGTCAGTAGCCGTTAAAATATCCTATCTTGTACACCGTGCGTAGCTGAGGATCTCAGCGCCAAATCTAGTGGAAGCTATGAGACTTTTAAAGTTTTGAAATGTTTTACAAACTACATATATGTGTATATGCAGTGACTCAAACATATGGCCACGTCTTGTTGTTTTCTTAATATCCGTAATATTTTTCGGGAAAACTTTTTTTGTTATTTTTCTATAAGAGGCATTCCACACTATTTCAATTGGTGAAAAACTACTTTTGCGCGATTTTCGGATATATTGCAGAGGAGAAAAGA
>NW_016235794.1:378-1139 GCF_001687245.7 Rhagoletis zephyria | reverse complement strand
TGGCGCGTATGGCGGGGTCGCCTTTCTTGTGGATTGGCAGAGCACACTTAAATTCCAGTCGTCGGACCATATTCTGCATACGAGCTGATGCATGCACCTCATCAGCTCCTCGCCGCCGTACTTGAATAGCTCTTCTGGCAGGCCCTCAGCTCCAGCAGCTTTGTTGTTTTTCAGCCGCGTAATCGCTATACGTACCTCGTCATAGTCAGGCGGTGGGACAGCTACTCCATCATCATCGACTGGGGACTCGGGTTCGTCTTCCTCACTACTTTCAGCGCTGCTACCATTCAGTAGGTTATAAAAGTGTTCCCTCCACAATTTAAGTATATTCTGGACATCGGTCACTAGGTCGCCATTGTTGTTCTTACAGGTGTTGGCCCCGGTCTTCAAACCTTCCATAAGTCGCCTAACTCTCTGGTAGAATTTTCGGGCGTTCTTCCTGTCGGCCAGCATCTCAAGCTCTTCGCACTCACGTATTTCGGCCTCTCTCTTCTTATTGCGGCAAATACGTCTCGCTTCCTTCTTCAGTTCCCTATAACGGTCCCACATGGCTCGCGTTGCGCCCGATCGCAGCGTGGCCCTGTAGGCGGCATCTTTTTTCTCTGCGGCTTCTTGACATTCCTCATCGTACCAGTTGTTCTTTCGGGCTCGCTGAAATCCAACTACTTCTTCGGCGGCGGTACTTAATGATCGGGGAATGTTTTTCCACTGCTCGCGTATGATGGATTGTTGAAGAGTGTTCTCAGAGATCAGGTGTGTGA
>NW_016235794.1:0-281 GCF_001687245.7 Rhagoletis zephyria | reverse complement strand
GGGCGCACATTTTTTGCTGCACAGAGGCGGGTGCGTATCTTGGCAACAACAAGATAGTGGTCCGAGTCGATGTTTGGCCCTCGGAGTGTACGTACGTCTAAAAGGCTTGAAGCATGCCTTCCGTCTATCACAACATGATCGATTTGGTTTCTCGTTTTTCGATCCAGCCATGTAGCTTGGTGGATGTTCTTATGCTGGAACCTAGTACTACATATTACCATGTGTACATATTACCGTTATCGGACGTTTCGTCGTGGAGGCTGAATTTTCCGACAGTGGCG
>NW_016235793.1:0-1139 GCF_001687245.7 Rhagoletis zephyria | reverse complement strand
TGACATCGAAAGGGATTAGTATTCCATGTCATCAAAGCGCTACTATTTTCGGCCTATGTATGAGAGGGATTCTGCTCTTTAGTCGTTAAATTTTTTTTTACTTTTTTCTTCTAAACGCTATTTTTGCATTGGCCCACGCAAAAGTTCTTGTTAGGCGCCGCGTAGCAAGCGAGCACTGGCTAGTCATGTATAAAAATATCGACCTTTTTAAGGAAACCTTCGATTAAGTTCGCTAAATCAAAAATAGATTTGCTTTAACCCTGAAGTGCAATATTAAGGCAATTCAAGTGTGTTGTTAAGTTGGTCAAGAACGCTAGATTGATGTTAAAATTTTGAGCTTTTAATTTCAACTAAAATGTCCAAACTTTTTAATTCCGATTCTATATATATATTCTGATTTTATTTACTATTTTTACCACAACATTCATTGTCTGAACACTATTCGTCCATTTTGCACACAATGACTCCTGATGAATCACACAGTGGAACGAAGGAACCTGTATCCCATTTTTAATCAATTGCCCAATAAAACCATCTTTTTTTCCAGCATCGCGGGTGCTCACGGCTGTTAGTATTTTTGCTTTAGGTTTTGTTTCCAACCTTCCATTTCCCGCTTCAAATATATCTATTCCTTGTGTATTTGCAAGCAGAGGGATTAGTGCAAGAATCTAATCATTTACATTGAAATGATCGTCAACCATTCTGACTGCTACTATCAGCTGACTTATGTCAGAAATATCGCATGATTCGTCCAATGCCAAAAGAAGTATTTACAGAGCTTAAATTTATTTTCTAAAAGCGAGCTCAAGTGCATATGAAGATCTTCAATTCTTCGAGTTACTGTGGTCCGTGACAAAGAACAGCAGAAAGACAGCATTTCCTTGCATAATTTTTAATAAAAATGCCATCAGAATATTATTTGCAATTCTGAGCAATATTAAAATGGCAACATAAGATGCTTTCAAAGGTCCATTATAAGAAATACTTGACTGAATATCATGACTATCAATGTATTCCAAGATTTTCTGGGCATCGTGAATAAAAAAAAAGACTTTTTTACCTGCGAAACTAACTGTTTTAATTCCCGTGGTATCTCACTAGCAATGCAATCTACATGAATCGCTTTAAAATGCCTTTCA
>NW_016235792.1:0-1139 GCF_001687245.7 Rhagoletis zephyria | reverse complement strand
TTGCGAAAAATTCTTTAAAGAAACCACCATTCGGCAACACGACGGGAGACGCGTAGTGCGGCTGCCTTTCAAAGGTAGTTTTCCTTCGGACATGACTCTTGGTCAATCGCGGTCGCAAGCGATGAAACAGGCCGTCCGAATGGAGCATTTGCTCAATAAAGATCAAAGCCTCAAAGAAGAGTNTTCTGAGGAAATCCATACAGATGGAAAGTATTTCTCATACTACCTACCCCATCATTCTGTTGTTAAGCCAGAGAGCACATCAACTAAAGTTCGCGTGGTGTTTAACGCCTCAAAACCAACTTCCTCTGGAAAGTCTCTTAATGATATCTTGCATATAGGTCCATCCTTACAAACAGATCTTATGTTTGTTATTTTAAATTGGCGTTTATATAAGTATGTCTTCAACGGTGACATACAAAAAATGTACCGTCAGATCCTTCTTCACGCAGAGGATCAGCAATATCAGAGAATCCTATTCCGGAGAAAGAATGAAAACAAACTCACTGACTTTTCTCTTAAGACTGTTACATTCGGAGTCAATTGCGCGCCTTATCTCGCCATTCGAACTTTGCATCAATTAGCAGACGATTCGAAGGATTCCCATCCACTAGCCCAAAGAATATTAACGAAGGAAACATATGTCGATGACATACTATCTGGCGGGCACGATGTCCCATCCTGCGTAGAAGCTCAGTCGACCTAACCCAATGTTTACTCTCAGCTGGTTTTCCGCTGAAGAAAATTACGGCTAATCATCCAGAGCTTCTCAGTCGTATCCCTGTCGAAGATCTGCTTGATTCGGATTTCCTAAAGTTCGATTACTCCAGTTGGACTAAAACTCTTGGCATTCGATGGAACGCTTTAAACGATTTCTTTTCGTACACCATCGAGCCAACGAAACCCACTGTGAGTGCTACAAAGAGACAAATTTTGTCAACTGTTTCCAAACTTTTTGACCCCGTAGGGTGGCTAGTGCCTATTCTCATTCAGGCAAAGATCTTATTGCAACAGATATGGCTAGAAGGTACTGAGTGGGNCAAATTTTGTCAACTGTTTCCAAACTTTTTGACCCCGTAGGGTGGCTAGTGCCTATTCTCATTCAGGCAAAGATCTTATTGCAACAGATATGGCTAGAA
>NW_016235791.1:0-1139 GCF_001687245.7 Rhagoletis zephyria | reverse complement strand
TTTTGCAAAACAAAAAAATTTAAATTTTCCAAAAGAAGCATTGAGTGTCGGAACATATTTTAGCAAAATAAAAATAAAACACAAATTTTCGAATAACTAAACTAAAGAAAAAAATATTATAATTAATTTTCTATTTTTTTAACAATCGAATAGCCAACGAAGAAAAACATTCCAGATTTCATATCAAAAATATGTAGTTTAAAAAATAATTTAAAACAATTTTAAATTTTCAGTTGTTCGTTCAACATGACTAATTTAAATATTTTTAACAAATTTATGAAAAAATGTTTACTATAAATAAAGTACTTTGTTTGCCATTTTCACACAATGTGGTTCTTTTAAAAATATAATTTTTTTGAAAATAAATAAAAAAAAACTTAAAAGGTCACTTATCAACGATTCTTGCTAAAAATCTTATACTTTTTTAACGTCAAATATACGATTTTTATAATTTTTAACAATTTAAATGGTGTTTGTGTCTTTAATTTATTCATCTTTAGAATTTCCGAATGGTTTTTTTTAATGACTAACATTCGAGAACTAAGAAATAAACGTATTTAATATTGTAGTGTAGTATAGTTCTTAGAAAAATGTTTGTTTTTAAATTTGTTACTTTCAGAAAATTTTAGATGCCATTTATTTCTAATGGATTATTTTAAATAAAAACTTAAAAATCATGACTACAGATAAATCAATTTTTAAACGTTTTCTAATTTAAAATGCTTAAGCCACACAAATTGTATATATTATTTTTTTTAAATTTTTCATATAAATTTAAAAATTGTTCATAAAATTAATTTTGGATTGAAAAACGTTGTAAAGGTGGAAAAATAATATTGCCCAACAAAAGATTTGTAAATAAATAAATAACACAAAACTTAAGTTTTCGAATTTTCCGAATTCAAAAAATTTTACAAAAACTCATTTGCACTATTCGCATAAACCAAAAACATGTATATTCGAATTCTAAAAACCCTTCGAATTTTCGTACTTCAATGTTCGAATTTTCGAAACTCAAAAAATTATAAAAAACCCGTTAACTGCTAGCATAAATCACAAATTTTTTTATTCGAATATTCGAAATTCAATGTCAATGTTCGATTTTCGATGCTTCATTTTCGAATTTCAAAAAATAAATT
>NW_016235790.1:0-1139 GCF_001687245.7 Rhagoletis zephyria | reverse complement strand
GCGAAGTGGAAGCGCGCACTGCTTACCACTACACCACAGCGGCCGACTATGCCGCATTAAAATTGTTAATAATTTGGTTCGTTTGCATTAATAAAAGCCATTAAATTTATTTTCTAATGATATATAAATAACCCCTTTTGGAAGGACTTCGAATAATCACTAAAAGCTCAGTTAGTCTAGACTTAATTTCCGTAACTTAACTTAACTTAATATTTTGACCAACCTGTCATATGAGAAACTGTGTTAGCGGTTAGTTAAAACTTAACTTACTGTAAGCAACTTAAGAACCTGTAGATTTTAGATTCTTAAGTTACGGCCTTACGGAAATTGCGAGCGGTGGGAGAATCAGGCTTGCCAGATTTTCTTTTTTGTAATTTTAAAAAAGTAATTACCGCAAACATATTTGTTTGCATGAATTTTTTTGATGTGGCATTTTAGGCGGTAAACAATCAAAGAGCTGAAAAGGAAAATACAAAAACATAATATTCCCGCTTCTGGCTTAAGTTGACGTGTTATGTAATCATTGATGATTTCTGAGCTTTTAGTCTAGACCTAACTTAATTTAACTTACCGTAAGAAATCATCAATGATTACTCAACACGTCAACTTAAGCCAAGAGTGGAAATATTTTGTTTTTGTATTTTCTCTTTCAGTTATTTAACAGTTCGCCGCCTAAAATGCCACATCAAAAAAATCATGCAAGTTAAGTTACGGATATTAAGTCTAGACTAACTGAGCTTTAACTGAGCTTTAATGGTTTTTCAGCTTCATTCTGATTTGTTTATTTGAAGAAAAATTCTTGTAAACCTTTTAGATGTTTTATCAATTGTTTTATTTTATCATCAAATCAGTGTGCTTTTGTAGATTTTTATGTTGATTTCTGGTGCATACCGATTACATTACGGGACAAAAATACACAGATTTCCAATTTAGCAGCAGATGTCCACGACTGAGGACCTATTCTGATCTAAATCAATCAATAAACCGTGTTTTAGTTCCATTCGACTATTTGACGACAAATGCCATTGAATTTGACATAGTGAAAGCCAACCTTAACTTCCATCACTATCTTTTTTGACCTCAAAAAAAAATACCCTCAACGTCAACAAAGAATTTTTACTTCAAAATAAAATTAGTTA
>NW_016235789.1:0-1139 GCF_001687245.7 Rhagoletis zephyria | reverse complement strand
AGTCTGGGGACACCAATTGGTCATGTTTTTTAAGAACGACCCATGTAGGACAGGCCTATAAAAAATTAATAAATGTGAAGTAAATACATATCGTCGCTCTAATGCCAGAAGCATGAATGTGCAAATTTATTTTGAGTTATTGGTTATACCAAAACCCAGAATACCATGCGTACATGGAAACCACATATTTCACAATGTCAATTACATGAATGTAGAGTTAAGTCTCGTAAAAAAATTCAAACTTGATTTCACAAAATTTTAATTTTTACATATCCATGTTTCTGGCATGCGGGGAACGATATGTACCTACTTGTCGACTTGTTTTACAAAAATTATTTAAAAAGCAGACGTCTCGGTTGCACAGCAAATCAGTCAATTGTTCCTGCAATTATTTCACATTGATTCTCTAAAACAAAATCTCGACNTGTTTTACAAAAATTATTTAAAAAGCAGACGTCTCGGTTGCACAGCAAATCAGTCAATTGTTCCTGCAATTATTTCACATTGATTCTCTAAAACAAAATCTCGACGTATGCTTAAGATGCAAAAACCTAAAGGTAAATTTTATAAGAAATTAAACTGACAATTTATTAAAACTAGTAGAAACCCCCGAAAAATTAAGAAATTAAATTGAAAGTATTTAGTTGAAGATTTATTTAAAGAACTTCGTGAAAGACAACAAGAACACTACGCCGTTTATGGTGAAAGGCATTTAGCACCACACTTTTAAACTAAAGCTTTCTTAACCGTTTCAGTGATTTAAAAAATTTTAAAATATGTATACCAACAAACGTTGGAAATAAAAAAAAGCCTTATTTCCCATATATGTAATACTCCTATATTGGCAGTAAGAGCTAGTACCGTCCGAAAACACTACAGTACAGATATATCAATAAACACGTACGAAAGAAAAGGAACATATACGTTTATAAGTNCAACACATATACAAAAACGGCACTCAAGTACACAATACATTGACAAAAACAGTACTAGACTGTCTCGCTCTGATTTCGGAATGCTTACACATTGAGAAGTTAGCTTACTGCCAATATCTTCTTCTTCTTCTTTTTTGGCGCTGTAACCGCCTAATCGGTTTTGGCCGAGTTCAGCAAAGCACGCCAGTCGTTTCTCCTCTGTGC
>NW_016235788.1:0-1139 GCF_001687245.7 Rhagoletis zephyria | reverse complement strand
ATACGGGCCAATCACGTGGCCCGCTCGATCGTCAGACCTGAATCCATTAAATTTTTTCTACTGGGGCTGTCTTAACCCATATCATCCTAACGCCCCATATAAGGTGCGTTTATACTTTGCATTGCAATACTCTCATTTTAACAAGTAGGCTTAGATTTTGAAATTTATAGTAAACTAGGCGTTTTCCCGCATAATCAGTTAGTAATTGAAGAAGATTACGCACGCTTATTTTCGTGTGAGAAATTCGTGAAATTTTTTGAATTTTGATCAACATGGCTTCCAGGAAAACGTAAGTAATAATTTAGTTTATGCTTTAGTTATAATTAACGGAGTTAATATTTTCTTTTGTTCATGAACTTATCTAATATTTTATATTTTGAAGAAAATGGTAATTTGTCTTTTTGGGCTGATTTTGATAGTTTTTAATCAGCGCCCTATTTAAAGTGCGCTGGGCACAGAAGGCAGCATGAAGATTTCTTTAAATTATTGAAGTATTTATAGATAGGGTTTTTTGTAATTTTATACTATCGATGCATTTATTCTTTGCAGACTAACTCTTAAACGAAATAATATCAGTTCTAGAAGATGAAAGCTCTATAATTTCAGCAGACATATTTATTACACCACCTGAGAATGGTAACTTTAGTGATGAAGACAGTGGAAATGAAGATTCTGGGGACATAAATAATCTTGGTCGACGACAATTATTAGCTGAAGCCGAGGTACGATGCACAGTTCCATCGGCAGAGGGCGTCTTGGAAACTACTGAAATTACCTCAATGAACCAAAATGAACAGAACGAGCAACCGCTACCAGCTTTAGAGCTAAAAGCTAAAGCTAAAATTGTCGTAAGTAGGAAATGGAAATCAAAGGACATTACTCCAAAGCATGAGAAAGCATCAATTCCACCCGAATTTGTTTTCGATAAAAGTAATCCTTTAGAATTCTTCGAGATGTTTTTTGACGATGAAGTTTACGAACTGCTACGCTCTAGTACAGAAAAGAATGCGATTGCCATATCACAAATGAATTTCAGAGTTACAACTGAAGAATTAAAGAGTTTTATAGGTATTTTACTCTTATCGGGTTATAATAGTGTCTCACGATACAGATTATACTGGGACCATAGTATAGATACT
>NW_016235787.1:0-1139 GCF_001687245.7 Rhagoletis zephyria | reverse complement strand
TATCATTAACTTACATATACTGAAATTGTTGAACAGGTGGCAACTCTCTTTTATCTATAAGATATCTTCTTTTAAAAATGCGCAGGCTCGAAATTGAGTTTAGAGCTATGGTCTGGAGGAATTTTTTTCTTAGAATTTTATGAAGAATCCGAATATGCTAGGAACAATGTCGAAAAAAATCGATCCATANTAGAATTTTATGAAGAATCCGAATATGCTAGGAACAATGTCGAAAAAAATCGATCCATACAAATTGACCCGCCCGCATACATGTTTTATAGTAAGTGATGAAGTGAGTGCAAACAAAAAAAAAAACAGTAATTTTTCAATAAAAAGCGAGTGAGAATTTTATAATGTTTGTATAAAAAAAAACTATTTAAAAGCAAAATAAGTTGACAAAAGAATATTTTTTAAAGCTAAGTTGTGGCTTATGGCATAATTTTATTTGCACTTCCGATTTGCGTGTCGGCTGCTGCAATTGTGCTTCAAATGTATAACTATAGATATACATACAGATGTATGTACCTACTTTAGACAAAAATTCAAAAAAAAATTTGATTTGCTTTTTAAGTCAAGGGTTTATGTATAGAGTTTTCGACACCTGCTAAAATTCACAAATCAGACTATACGGAAGTTTAAGCGTGTTTATCCGCGTAGTTAGTAGCAGCCTAATGAAAAGTTAATAGTAAATGGCGCACCTAACTGGTGCATATCAATGCAAAAAGAAATTGTGTGAGGATGCCACTGAAGTGAAACTTCTTCTTGTTATCAGTATCGCTCTCCATATTATATCCATAGCAATGGAAAACTATCTTAACCTTAATCTCAATAACATTTTTCATGTTTATCTTTACCTTCATCCCAATCTTAATTTCAACCTAATTCTTAGCCCTAATCTTAAACTTAATTTGAATTCTAATCTCTACATTAATGTTAACCTTAATCCTAACCTAATACTAAGTCTTAATCTTAGTCTTAATTTTAATCTTAAACAAAACCTTAATCTTATTTATTTACTTAATCTAATTAATCTATTATTATTACTAAAACTAAATCCTAATCTTAATCTTAATCTTAATCCTTAGACTGATCTCAATCTTAATCTTAATAGAATCTTGATCTTCATCGTAATCTTAATA
>NW_016235786.1:0-1139 GCF_001687245.7 Rhagoletis zephyria | reverse complement strand
TGTATGCGAGTATCCTTGTTCACATTTCTTGAGTTTTACTTGGAATTTACTTGCAAGTTGTTGCCTTTCATGTTCAACGCATTCCTTTGGCACTTGTGCGCTCCTTTATCCTTCTGCAGTGCTGTCCAAATTATGCTTGAACAATTTTCCTTGCTTAAATTACATCCACAAAAGTTTGGCCTTCTTCATCTCTTAGCTTTGGTTTTCTTGTGGGCGTCTTATGTGCGTAAATTTCTGTCCTTTCTAACTTTATTATATTGTTTTTTTTTTGTTTTTGTAAGAGAGTATCTACGTACTTATGTATGTTTGTATCAAAATCTTATTTTACTTCTGTTGATTTGGGTACTTTTTTCTTTATAAACTAAGTTAAGGCGCATATTTTGGCCTTTGATAATTTTTCCTGTCTCTTTCTCATCCTTATGACCTGTGTGGGTGTAGACGGCAAATGAAAGGTGACCTTTCATATTAAAACATTTTTGTTCTGGTATTTTGATTTTTGTTACAGGGTGGAAAATTAGTTGTCAAGTGATTGTTTTGTAACACTCTGAATACAAGTTTTAAGCGGATAAGGGTTACAAAGGATATAAATAACAGCAATGGGTAATACAGTTGAGGGCTCNTTATACATAATAATAATAGACAGAAGCATAACTTTTCGGATAATATTAAGAACAACTTTTGATGCCTTAGAATGCATATGAAAACACTCGAAAGTTTGATACTGACTGCCGAGTATAGAGGGGGCTGTATATCCTTAGTTTTATTTGGGCAGTAATTGACCTCGCTCGGCCTCTTCTTGCTGCTGGTTTACGGTGACCAAATAGGCGCAGAGTCATTCAGAACTGCTTTTCATTTCTTTGAGTTAGGTTAGGTTAGATTGGAATGGCCCATTGTAATAGTAACTATAAGGATTTGCTGCTCACTTCTTCTTGATGTCAAGAATTTTGCCTCCATTTCCATCTATGAGATTTCTAAACGGCCTGGAAAGAATAGCTTGCCAAACATGCGCAATCTTCTTCTACTTAAATTCGGGCAATAACATGAAAGGGCAGCGATGTGCTGGGAGGGGTTCACAGAACGAAAGGGTTGTCTCTTGTCCATTGGCTACTAGATGATCTCTAAAAAAACTGTTGGAAGGT
>NW_016235785.1:0-1139 GCF_001687245.7 Rhagoletis zephyria | reverse complement strand
TATTTGATCAACCGAAATTATTTGACTGGGTAAAACCTCACGCGCTTTGGCTTCGAGTTTTGACTTTAAAAATGCTATAAATGTTGTAGTTAAGCTTTCATCCGACNGACTACATCTTTTGAATCTGTAAAGGTTGTTGATGCCAAAATAGATTTCACTAGCTCTGAACGGCTGTTCAGCCTGCAAGCATTTACTGTCTGCTCTACCGCTAACTCATGGGCTTTCGCTTGAGTCATTCCCTCAATAATTAAAGATCGCTCTAATGCATCAGATAATTCCTCTACTCGCTTTGCAAAATCGGAATAGTTGTTATTAGTAATATGTAAAGACGAGATTTTGCCAGAGACAACTTTGGAATTATCTGGTTTGATTCTGCTACGTAGCGCAACTTTTATTTGATCAACCGAAATTATTTGACTGGGTAAAACCTCACGCGCTTTGGCTTCGAGTTTTGACTTTAAAAATGCTATAAATGTTGTAGTTAAGCTTTCATCCGACAATTCTTCTATTAAATTTATTTTGTCAATGAATGAGTCGAGCGATAGGGGGTCACCACTATAGTTTTCTCGGATTATAGAAGCACACAAGCTAATGAAAGATTTATTTTGCTCAGGTGTTGCCATTTTTACATCGTTTGTATATTCGGTGAACTAATCGTAACGCAAGGCGTTTCTTCAATTTGTAATATTTGCAGTTTGGCTACCACGGCATAGAAAACTGAGGAAAACGTTTATTGATAATTATAATCGTTGAAATATTTTACTATATTTCAAACGAAATTCTAAAAGTTGTAGGATAAAAGCACGGCAATGACCTAGGCGAAAATTCGTATGAAAGTTTTATCGAATATTTGAAAAATAAAAGAAACATTAATGAAAATTCCAAAATCGNATGGCACAGGCGAAAATTCGTACGAAATTTGTATCGAATATTTGAAAAAAAAGAAAAATTAATGAAAATCCCAAAATCTGACTCTTGCCTAATGTTGCAAAGAATTGAAGAAAAATTTTAGTGAAAACTTTAAATTGTTGAAGTTACGTTTAAAAAAATATTAATATTTGTACCTCACCGTACCACTGAAGCTGAAATCCCAGAAGAAAAAGCAGTAACATATACATATGTGTATAGATAAAAATGTG
>NW_016235784.1:0-1139 GCF_001687245.7 Rhagoletis zephyria | reverse complement strand
AGAATGTCGAATCGAATTAGTGTAGTGTCTCCTCTGCTTTACTTTTTCCTTTTCTTCACATCGCCCTCTCCTGACTTGCACTGATCCAAGGGCGCTGATAGGAGGCAGTGAGTGAGTGAGTGAAGACGCCTGACCAGGGCGCATTTGGTCAGCATTTGGAGACGCTCCCCTTCTTGGCCCTCTCCTGTCCTCCTCCTAATCCCGCAGCTGTGCCCTTCTGCTCGCTCCTTTCATCGCCTCTCTCTAAAGCGAATTAGACGCTCAGTTCAGCTTCTATCCTCGTCGATTTCCCTCTCTTTTTTCGGCTGTATCGGTTTCACTTTGTTGGCGGTGGTGGTAACCGTTGCCGTGTGTCTTGTCAGGGTGGGAAGGAGAAGGAGCGTTGAAATCTCTCCATCCATTAGTGTAACGAGTCAATTTCAGTAAAAGTGTCAATGCGCTGCTGATGCTGCTGCTGCTCCCGAGCTCCGAGAATCCTCAGCGCTCAATTCTCAATTTAAATGGTTCTCCTCGCTTCCTCGCAGGGGCAAATTTGAATTTGAGATTGCTACTGACTATTTTCGTTTGCCTCTCTGCTGCGGCATTTGCATTGCAGCAGGCAAATTTTTCTTGCTCTGAAGGGGAGGCTTATACTATTCATGGTGTGCTCATCTGTTGTGGTGTGCTGTTCTGGCCTGGAGAGCTAGCTGGCTGGCACTGGCTAACTTTGTGCCATCGGTGCGACCGATCGGTCCCTGAGATCGCCACCGTCGTCGCCGTTGCCATCTTTTTCGCCACTTTATTAGCGTCGCTGCCAGTGGCGAAAAAGCTTCCTCTTCTTCCGCCACTTCTGCTTCGCAGTTTCCAGTCCTGAGCTGTTTTTCAGCCTTGGCCATTCAGCTTCTTCTTCGAGTGCAATTCATGAGCCTAGCCAGCCAGCCAGCCAACTAGCCAGGGAAGTGTGGCAAAATTAAATATCGTTTTGTGGAGGACAAATTGGCCACGAATGATAACGATATGGCTCAGTGGTATCGGCAGCAGCAGCAGCAGCAGCAGAAGTGCTGATGGTGGAACGGTGCAACGATGGAAGTGATGATGACTGGAACACTTCTCTCCTACTCTCTCTCTCTCTCCCATCCATTACCGCAACCAGCAGTACT
>NW_016235782.1:0-1139 GCF_001687245.7 Rhagoletis zephyria | reverse complement strand
CATAGGTAGTCCTTTTTGTTGCGTGTAGACTCGATCCTTATATTTGAAGCAACGGGTGTCCTTTATGCAAAATTTCAGGCTGTTTATGAAAAGTTCCTTCTTCCATTTGGTAGATTCTTCTATATCGTCCCATTTATGCTCGATGATCCTGAGAGCGTAGTCCACAGGTACGCTTGGAATCAGAGAGACTACATCGAAGGATATCATTATCTCGTCGTCGTATATTGGTGTGTCTGATATTTTATTTCTGAAAACTATGGAGTCTTTAACGTTGTATACAGATTTTTCTGTAAGTTTTTTTAGCGTGTTTGCCAGGAATTTGCATAACTTATTGGCAGGTGCGTCTATATTTGAGCAGATAGGTCTTAGTGGTGTATCCTGTTTGTGGACTTTCGGTAGTCCATAAATGCGGGGGGCTCTTGCAGTTGTTGATTTCAATTTGTACTTTTCGCTATTGTTGATGATGTTCTGTGTCGCCATTTTGTCTATGATATCNGTAATTTATTCTTAATTCTGTCGGTGTGTTAGTTATATGTAGCATTTCTATCGTCAGTCTCTTGTTGTAATTGCTCTCCTTTTGCAATATGCTAACGTTATCAAAATTTGGATAATGTGAGAGTTCTGCACAGTGGGCCGACAGTGCTGTTTGTTGTGTGTTTCCATTATTGCGCGATCTAAGATTTGATTTGTGTCCACTAATCCGAGTTTTTAAATTATTTTTTGTCGTTCCAACGTAGATTTTTTCACATTTGTTTTGCGTATTTCCATTACATGTTATGCTATATATTACATTATTTTGGTCCATTTTGTCAATTTTGCTTTTTGTGTTGCTGTATAGTTTTTTAAGTGTATTGTCCATTCTGTATGCAATTTTATATTTTTCTTTGTCATAGAATTTAATTTTTGCCATTCTGTCTGCCACTTTTGGCACGTAGGTCATCGACTTCCATATTTTTGGCTGTTCTTTGTTGTCCTTGTTATGATTATGTTGTCCATAGTATTTATGTAGTAGCTTTTTGATGGCCTGTTGTGGAAAACTATTCATGGTTAGTATTTTGGAGATGATTTCGTTGTTACTTGTGTGAAATACTGGGTCGCTTATTGTGAGTACTCGTCTGATAAAGTTGTATGCCGTGTTG
>NW_016235781.1:0-1139 GCF_001687245.7 Rhagoletis zephyria | reverse complement strand
TTGAAATGAAAAAAAATAGTAATAATGATAATGTGCATCGACAATTTGACAGTTTTAAGGATTATTGTTGGTGTCCAACCAGAGTTATTTGGAAGAAATCTACGCTAATTGCGTGAATCATTGTTAAAACCTATGGGTAAACTATAAAGAACACCCTTTTTCATTTAGTTCATTCAGATTTGCAAAAAAATAATGCGCATAGACCATTGGAAATGGTTTGAAGATCTGCCGAGGGATTTGCAGGAAATTTCAACTGCGGCCAGTATAATCCGTAGTCAAAGCAAAAGTTGGTTCAGTGGTAAAAACTGAAGAAAGTCAACCACAGAAATTCAAATTAGAAACCGGCATTACTGGGTTTATCTGCGGTTCAGACAAGTTAGGGAGTCGGAAGGAGGAGACGTGGTAGGTGCTGTTTCTGCAAGACAATGCGCTCGCTGACTCCGTCCACACCGCTCGGGCTGCGAGGGATGCTTCAAAAATTACTGGGTTCGCAGAAATTGATCACCCACCCTGTAGTCCAGATCTATCTCATAGTGACATTTTACATTTTTCAAACTTTACTTTATGTGCATTTATAAGTAGGGTTGCCCCTGCATATTTAAAACAATCTATATATAATACGCGAAGGTATTTTTTGATCAAGGCAAAAGATCTGCACCGTTTGTTCGATTTTCAAAAGTGAGGTATCAAATTAAAGCGCTTGGCATGTAGATGGGCAAACTAGTTTTATTTTTTTTTTTGAACAGAGTTTGCACCTGTAGAATAATTTTAATTCAAATTATTTCATAAGCAATGCCATCATAACCGCACCGTTCGTTCGATTTCCCAAAATGAGGTGTCAAACTAAAAGGATTTAACTGCAGATATGCAATAATGTTTTACTTTTTGGAAAATAAAAAAATTATTACATAATGGATATCAATGATTTTGAAAATCTTTGTTCCTTAACCTAACTTTATGAGGGAATTCGGTAAGAGACATACATATGTATCCCCATATGGGTCCAAACGAAAGGCGTTTCGGAAGGTAATTGTTAAAAGTAATTTGACACCTGCTTGAAATGTCGAATTTTGTTAACTTATACACAAGCTACATACATAAAACATCAAAATATGGATGTCAAACGCAATAATGTAAAG
>NW_016235780.1:0-1139 GCF_001687245.7 Rhagoletis zephyria | reverse complement strand
TTTGGAACTCTAATTTTTTGGTTTTTTGTTGTAGAATTAACCATATTTTCATAAAAAATTATCGAAAAAAAAAATATTAAAAAAATAGTTGCCCGTATTGCAAAAAATTCGCTGTACCTAAACTTTATTGACTGACTGTATGTATGTATCGTACAGCAGCTATTACATTTTCATAATTTTGGCTCATTTTAATGTAAGCAAAATATGTACATACATATGTACATATTTATATGTATTTAAAAACATACATTGAAAAGTTTATTTGCTCTGAAATGCTTCATCTCACTAAATCGGGTACCTACGAAGAGAGCGAGGAATGCGACGATTGCTAGAAATTGTTCGGTGAATGAAATCCCATGAATACAAACGAATGTAATATATGAATATACATACACATTCTCATTTTGATAAAACAACTTATCTCGAGTTAGGACATTTTCTTTTTAAAGCAATATGTCGTTAGGTTCGCAAACAATATTTTATTGATAAATTTAACCATAGTCATAGTTTTATATGCCCTTTTAATAAAAGCTTATTTCATAAAAATGTAAAGCTCTTAAAGGGAACTTATTCGTTTTTTATCCAAAGTCAAACTTTATAAAATCATTTAAGTTGTTTTATCAAAATACCAGAGACACAGATATATGTATAGCGTGAGCCCGCTGACCATGGCCCAAAACAAGATTATATTTGGCGGCTACCAAACTGGCATGGCCACACGTTCACTGAATGGTGGTGGCAGGCGGCAATAAGGCGACAAAGTGTGTCAGCGAGTCGATGATTACGCGAAGCATTGAAGAGCTAGGATGACGGTCACAGGCGTCAAACCGGCGCAAGTGGTCAAGTTCGAAATTCCTTCGAGACTATAAATATTTTCACTCTTACAATGCTGATCACACACCCTCAATTTTGTGAGCCAATTAATCGTACGAGAGTCNACATAACTTTTGAATTACAGGTGTTTAAATTGTAAAATTTTTTATGTAATTTTTAAGAGGGGAAAAATTAATTATTTCATAACATTTGAAGCACACCACATTTACCATACCATATAGAAGGTAAGAAAAGTGTGCATTAAACAAGTAATTTTTAGCAAAAAAAGACGACTTAAAAAAAAAAATATATATATATATATATAT
>NW_016235777.1:0-1139 GCF_001687245.7 Rhagoletis zephyria | reverse complement strand
CCATTAGAAGGCTAAATCTTCGCTTAAATTGTATACAAACGGCAGGTCTTGGTACTTCCACTTGGTACAACTTAGGTTCATACCTGGCTCGCACAAGATCCAATTTTTGTTTCGAAATACAGTCACTTCTCAGCAGACTTCGTGTGAATCACTGGAAGCGATCTTTCAGTGTCTTACCTTTACGTACCAGCATTTGAATTACGGCTGATAATAAGCTTAGCCAAATGCGGAAAAGGAAACCCAATCAACTTGCCCTTTTATATGCGTCTAATTAGTGCACAAAGCCAAATTAATGCGATTAAGTAAACAAAACCTACATAAAATTGGCAAAAAGTGAGGGAATAAAATAGTTCTATTGCAGAAATAAGGATGATGGTTTTCATAGATTATGTGGAATACGACTATTTTCCTAATTTTCAGGCGTAGTTAGCCGTTTTTGTTTCCTCAAATATACCGTAAAAGGCCACTTGCCATATCGCTTGTTCAGTATTTACACATTTTCTACTTGGAAACTAGTCGAAACTATTCCTAGCGATAAGAAAACTACAACTACAACCCAAATGCCACTGCCAAATTCAGCCCCTTTTTTTGGGTCTCTCTGGTAGTCAGCCTAACAAATTTGCGCAGAAAGAAGTCTATAATTTCATATGTCTGTGCGTACCTCGAAGCCCCATCGATGCACTTGCATTTGCCTTTGGTTGAATTCAGCCTTCTCACCTGACTCCGGCGAGCAAGCAGCCTTATGGTCTGGCAGTTAAAGCACGTTTTGTGCGTCTGATAAGTTTTAATCCCTTTAGCCGGCAGCACCGCCGCCACCCCCAAACAACAGGTATTCGTATAGAATTTTCGAAAATTTGTAGTTGATAAATTTATTGCATAAGCTCCATGTGCCCGCTCAATGTTAATCAAAAACTCAAGTGTNTTTATATGGCGAAAACAACTTTTCGTAGCAATGGTATAAAATTCTTGAAAATCAATATTATTCGATCGGAAAGCTCAGGGCTCGAATCGCCACATACGATATCGTATTACTCGTCACGTAAAAGCACATTTTTCGGATTATGTCTTACGTGAACGTACTCTTTACCCCATTCAGTTTAATTTTCTTTCGTATGATTTTCGATCCGTGAACGGATGTT
>NW_016235776.1:0-1139 GCF_001687245.7 Rhagoletis zephyria | reverse complement strand
TTTCCTTCTTTTCATTCATCTCAAGCATCAGCATCATCATCCTCGACGACCATGTCAAAATACACTTCGCCAATCTACCTTCGGAAAAAGTAGATACAAACTAGACTTTCTAAAGCAGCAAGAAGAGAAAAGTACAGCCTGAGTTGTGAGCACAAATTAATTGACTCGATATGATGGCAGACGGATGGACGGATAGTGAGGTCAGGGAAACGGTAGGTAGACAGGCAGGCAGTAGTGAAAAGTGCTTCCACTCTGGCAGGATAGTGACTTTGATTTAAATGCAAAGACTTATCGATGTGTCCGATAAACAGTTGTCATAATGTTTCAATATATGAGAGATAAGAAGGGTGAGCCAGTGAGATTAGTTTATTTATTAATTTGCCTTGGCAAATATGCCGACAAACTGGCACTTACTACAGCCACTGAGCACCGGAGAGATGTAACTGTCATTCGGTGAGATGAACTTACCACAACCGCCATTATTTATGACAGCTGAGTGGAGGAAGGGGTTACTGCTACTGTGCAGTGGACTGCACTACCACAAACACCACCATCAGTGAAACAGCTGGACAAGTCAGGATTATGCTGGCAAACAGAGAAAACCAGTGTACTGGGTGTCAGAAAACCACAACTTTTTGCTTAGACTAGGTGAACAAATGCAGTAGGTTTTCTAGGTAGCAGAAAGAGTGCTGTTACCTGAGGTGGAATTAAGTGATTGTGCGGAAACTGATTTGACATAAAAAAAGCACCAAATGTTCAGACAGCTGAAGCAAAAGAAAATAGCAACAAAAACTACAACTACACTAAGGAGTTACATGACGGAAAACAATCAACTGAGAAGTGCAGTGATACAAACTTGCCGGCGACTAAAACAGCAGAAAATGTTTTAAAACAATTTAAAACTAGTTAAAAAGCACATACGGTAAAATGAACTGCCAGTCAAAAAAAAGATAAATCAAAGTTACCAAGTTTTCAGGGTTTCAATGATAAGAATGACTTAAAAAATCTCGCTAGAACTACCTGCCTGCCTAACTGTAAGTAGAATGCTAAAGTATGTGCCTGTTTTACCACTAGTTTGTGTCTCGTGATCGCCTGTCCATTGGCGAATGTTGACTGACAGGTGTATTACCCGTCTTTGC
>NW_016235775.1:0-1139 GCF_001687245.7 Rhagoletis zephyria | reverse complement strand
GTCAAGGCATCAACAATACGCAAACGCCAACACTCATACCGTTGGAGAACTCCTTGCGTAGCACACAACCGGCCACCGGCAAGTGTCAACACTGTGAGAGTATGGTCAAGCATTTTCTCTACCTTGAAAGCCTCATACGCAACAACTACAACCCGAAGTCGCAGTGTGGTCTTTGCTATTCTTCGCTGAAGTACCTGCAGCTTGTAAACAAGAGCATAATGCAAATATTCGGCAACGTCGAGGAAATCGTCCACACAGCAAAGACCTTCTCTGCCAAGCAGACGCGCCAAACCTTCGCTGGATCACGTCCCATTGCAGCCAAGTCCCCCGCCAAGTCGCCGATGAAGACTAGTAGCAAGAAAAATATTGCAAGGAAGCGATTGAAAGGTGGCAAGGTAAGAGGGTCGGTGCTGCAAAAGTCTGCAAAGACCGTGAGTAAGGTTCGCTTAGCGGGCGGTGGAAAACTGATCACACCAGACAATCGCCACGAAAAGAATAAAACCAAATTGAGCAAAGTAAAGACAGCAGCCAGTACGCCAGTACGCCTACAGTCCACGCTCAAGGGCAGGCGAAAGAAATCGCAGGTCGATGCAAAGATAAGTGGCGTCAAACAAACACATGCGAAATCAAAACGTAACAGAGTAGGCACATTGCGTATTCGTGGTTAATGTGGAAGCAGCTGGATCATAGATAGAAGGATATGTGTGATTGAACTTGATAAGAAAAATTCTTTGTAATGTATGACCTTTTATTTTTCGGCAAACATTTGAATTTTGACGTCGAATTAAATAAATCCAGTAAAAAAACTTATTATTTAGTCATTTTCTATTGACAATTGGCATTCTTAAGGCAAAATCCTTATCATTCCTTAAATCGATGTATGTATGCGGCAGCGGAGTCTGTATAAACTCAGTTTCTGCTGGTGTGACGTAAATTCCAGGCATTGTAAGGGCGCTGTTAGGCAGACGATCATATGATCTCTGGTCACCAATTGTTACTTTCAGTGCACAATGAAAAATTTGAGAGAGACAGAGAGAACTAAACTGCATGACCAGCAGTGGTGCCAACTATTTTCGAGTAAAATATCCATATTTTTATAAAAACCCGCTAGAGAAAGCAACAACAATTGGTGACCAGAG
>NW_016235774.1:0-1139 GCF_001687245.7 Rhagoletis zephyria | reverse complement strand
TTTAAAAAAAAAGTTATCAAGCTCTTAAAAAATCACCCGTTAGATATAGCGAATTACAGGAATTCAAATTTTCGAATAAAATTAAACACAGGGTGTCCCTACGGTATTCCAGAAAAACATTTTTTTTTAACAAAATTTCAAAAAATGCTAACTTTTAATGGTATCAATAAAAAATATATGTAAAAATAGGTTATTCTTTATTATTTTTTTAAATAGTACGAGCGTTTAGCTTTCAAAAAAAGAAATAAAAACCCGCTCATTTTTTGCAGTTTCTGAAGTAATGCGTTTTTCGCTAATGCATAAAATAATTTTTTCATTCNTTTATGCGTTTTTTTTAAAAAAAAAGTTATCAAGCTCTTAAAAAATCACCCGTTAGATATAGCGAATTACAGGAATTCAAATTTTCGAATAAAATTAAACACAGGGTGTCCCTACGGTATTCCAGAAAAACATTTTTTTTTAACAAAATTTCAAAAAATGCTAACTTTTAATGGTATCAATAAAAAATATATGTAAAAATAGGTTATTCTTTATTATTTTTTTAAATAGTACGAGCGTTTAGCTTTCAAAAAAAGAAATAAAAACCCGCTCATTTTTTGCAGTTTCTGAAGTAATGCGTTTTTCGCTAATGCATAAAATAATTTTTTCATTCTTTGTCAGTGCCTTGAGATCTGCACAATTCGTTCCATTTTCAAAAATGAAGTGTCAGAGTAAAAAGCTTGACCACTGGACAATAGACGGTTTATTTCTTTTAATACTATTTCTCCATTGAGAGATTTATCCATTAAGATTTAATAAATCCAGTTGCTAAATCACAACCGTCTCCATTACCACANCGTTCACATTTTTAAATATTTGACGTTTGCTTAAGTATGATTTTATAAATACAGTTGCGGACATTGATATACAGACAGATAAAAGGAAGGTACCCAGCGGAATTTCATTATATGAATTCTGAATATTATTGGCTTCTTATTCGTGATAAATATGTTGTATAATATATAGTTTGGAAAGTGCAAAGAATGGTACCATATTCCGAATCATTTTCCCGAATTTAAGAAAAATTATCAAAGCGGTAAAAAAACATTTTCGGAAAGAAAAATTTTTGTAGAACACTCTTATTCATAGGAGGGAACCGA
>NW_016235773.1:0-1139 GCF_001687245.7 Rhagoletis zephyria | reverse complement strand
TTTTTTTCAAGAAATTGTTTAAAAATATTTATTTTTATCAGAATTATAAGAATTTATCATATCTAAAAATTAGGTAAAAAATATTTTAACCCAAACTAGAAAAAAATTATCACGATCTGAAATAAAATTCTTTTGGAAAAAAATTGCGATAAATGATTTCTTTCGAGAAAAATTACTTTTAAGAAAAAAAAAATGGATATACATTCTAGGAGAAAACATATTCTTAATTTATTATTTTAGGGAAAGATATAATTTAGAAAGATCTTTTTGTGACTCAAAATAATTTTTTGGGACCACTCATAAGAATATTTTTTTTTTAATATTTCTGGGCAAAAAGTTGTTTTTTAAGGCAAACAAAAACTTTGGAAAAGAAGCTTTTAGGAAAAAAATTCAAATTATTAATAAAAAATTGTTTTGGCAAAAACTGAAAGTTTAGAACGAAGAATTAGGAAAAAATTAGTTTTGAAGAAGTTTAGAAAAAATATATTTTTTAAAACACATTTATGGTTAGGTTTTACGTTGCACATCCCCAACCCCGGCACAACCAGATCCTATGGCCGCTGGGTTTCCGTTAATATAGTGAGCCACTTGTCTTAAGACAGCTNATGGTTAGTTATGGGACTAATTGCAGGTCCCATTTTTATACGGAGTTGCACCGCAATGATTTTTATAGAAGCTGACTTGATAAGAAACAGCCTGAAACCATCATTAAGCGGAAGACAACAAAATTATTTAGGATAAAGGAATTTGAAACAATTTAAACGCAATGGGAATGTTGATCATACGACATTGGGTAATCGTGCCATTAAATATGAGCAGAACTGACCATTACGTATTACATATGAAACGGACCTGAACTGTGACTTTGGATTCCATGCCACGTCCGTGACTCCCAATGGCACTGAACTAAAACAAAACTGTTCTTGTTCACAAAAAAAAAAAAAAGAACCAGACTTTTCTCTTCCGGGGTATGAGGGAGTCTTTCCTCTGAATCGAAATACTAGAATAGCTAGCATTTGGATACCAAACTTAAGTAAATGGATAAGGAAAGTAGAGCAGAGAATAAAGAGGTCTTCAGTGGATTACTATGTAGACCTGCAAAAGCTGTATATCACACCAAAGTCATACGGCCGATTGTA
>NW_016235772.1:0-1139 GCF_001687245.7 Rhagoletis zephyria | reverse complement strand
TACATTGGCGTGGTTCAAAAAGCATGTGAAAAATTAAAGTCGGATTTTTATGCTCTCCCTCCCTAGGATTGTTCTATATCGAATATATCCCTATTTTCTATTTTGAAATTAAAAATATTTAGGCCTCGCTCAAAGCGCTCAAAAAACAACTTTTCGTAGGAATGGTATAGAATTCTTGAAAATCAAAATTTTTCGATCGGAAAACTTTGTATAGGGGTATATTTTTTCGGTGGAAAACTACCCTACNCCCTATTGTACATGCATATATATAGAAAATACAAACATTGCACAAGATCACTGACTGAATTTGTCCACTCATTCACTTTTTTTCTGCAATACCTACATATGTACATATATTACGCATATCCATTCGTTTACCTTAGTCGGCTTACAACCAGTATTATTCTTCTCGGACCCTTCTCGCATACCGTTGGTAGTATTTAATTTCTCCAGCAAGCTTTTTACACCTCAACTCTGGTTGATCCTACCTTTGGCGCTTGTTGCTGTTGGTTCATTTGATATGACATTGCGGAAACAAACGATTTATTTTGTACTTATTAATACCCATTTATTTGCCCCTTTGCGTGCTGTCCGCATTGTGAATATGTACATATGTATGTATATGAAAATTACACTCAGCAAAAGGGTAGGGGAAGGGCAGTTTGAACTAAGCTGGAACCGGCCAGCTCACCAGTACTGGTTTAATTTTACTATACCTCTATTAATTGCTCTTGCTGTTCGGTTTTACTAACCAAACGTGCTTAGGTATTAATGAAGTGTTTTTGCATTGCTTACATTGGCGCACCCAAAGCAGGGGTAGGGGACAGGGTTTGGGGTTGAAAAGCCCTCGAAAATTTTTGTAATTCCTATAAAGTAAAATCAAAGTAGAAACTTGGCGACATAGTCAAATCATCAAATATTTTTAAAGTTAATTTGAAAGTAAATGATCGATAATTTTATGGTTACGCCACTGGCATTTTTCAAATCGAGTTTGTAATAGTAATTGTTGTTATTTGCTAAAAGGCGACGAAGTTTTTTCGAGTATTATTAATTTTTTTTTTGATAACCTATTATTATTCTAAAAGAAAGGCTATAAAAAAAAGGAACAGTCCAGCGCCTTCGTCTTGGTCTGCAGGCTG
>NW_016235771.1:0-1139 GCF_001687245.7 Rhagoletis zephyria | reverse complement strand
TTTCTCTCTCTCTCTCTCTCTCTCTCTCTCTCTCTCTCTTACCGATCACCGAACGATTCGATGGCGCTCCATCAAGCATCAGGACTCAAGTCTCCGAGTACCACCATTGAGAGAGAGAGAGAGTTTGGACACATCAGTAGTGGCAATATTTGCTTAGATATTTACATTCAGATTTGATGCCGCCCGGCACCACAGAGCGCACACTGAACTGCAGACGATGATGATGAAGCCGGCACTGACGACGGTGGCGGCAAATGAAAATATGAAATGGCCCAATTGCGGCGCAGCAGCAGCGGCGGCAGCGGCCGTGATTTGATGATTTATGAAACACCAAAGCTCGATCGGTCGCAGTAGTTCTCTTCTTTCTTTTTCCTCTTTCTCAAAGCAGCAGTCGATTTATGATGATTGCTACAGCCACCACCACCACCACCAGTATAGACTTCTTATATTCTTCTGGAGAGCAGTCCGCTGTCCAAGAGCTCTGTACTCTCCTCCGCGCTCTTTCTCACACACACATCGGTCTTACCAACAGCAAACTAAGTCAATAAGTTACTGCTGCCAACGATCAGAGACGGGCTTAGGAGCAGGCAGGCAGGCAACGACGGCAAACGACGTCGGGCTGGCAGGCAGGAGGAGGAAGAAGAAATTTTCTCCGTCTCAGACTTTTCGCTCGGACTTAATCGTTCAGTATCGATCGACGGGGCAATTGGCCACTACCAACATCAGAAGGAGAAAGAGCGCGCTTTTTGCCGTTTTTCTGCTTGCCTCGGCACCAACGGCATCCGCCAATGGCAATCTTTCAGTTTTTCAGGTTTCCAACAAAATGGTCGCCGATCCACTTTCAATCGCTTTGGGTAGCAGATAATTTGCACTGCAAAGTAGCGGCAAAGTTGAGCTGTTCACTCAACTAGCTGCTGCACTGCTCCAGAATAGTGCATTTGGGTAGTAGACACAGGCCCAGGCACTGCTAAGCACTCCCTGGTGCTTTAATTGAAATGCAAAACACCTATGCTCGACTGGGCCTTGATTGCTGCTGATGTTGCTGATGCAGTTGCTGATGCTACAGTGCAGGAACTGAAAGAAGTGTGCCGCGCAAACAAGTCACACACACTTGGCCACGATTGAGGCGGCTGCTGCTG
>NW_016235770.1:0-1139 GCF_001687245.7 Rhagoletis zephyria | reverse complement strand
GACATTAACCAGTGTAGGGACTGCTTTTACCTAGCCGTGCTCGCCTTCGTCCACTATTTAGCTTTTAGGTGAAATGCACTTGGGCACAACTAGAGCGCAGGCCATTCACACCAAAGCGAATTCCCTTTTCTTTCCCATTTTTCTTCACCATCAACAACCTTAATTTATTTAACTGCTAGCAATGCAACATTTTCTTACACAATTTCTACACTTTTACAAAGCTTTTACTCCCAGTCTTCTTTCGGCTCAGTTGTACTTTTTCAAATTTCACATTTCACATTTCGACTTTTAACTTTGTTACTTTGCATAATTCCCTTTGCAATAACGCCCAAACACGCACGCACACGTTCGTGCAAATTTTCACAAGTTAGTCAGTTGACTTTCTTGCAAATGGCTAGGCCGGTGAGCGGAGGGCAGTGCATTGCTTTTCTGTAACGCATTAAAGTTGAACTTTTCTACTCTGGCAAATCTAAATGAGTAGAGGCTCTGAAGTGCAGTATTGCAATTCTCTCTCTTGGCTGCTTTACAAGTTTTTAATTTTAATTATAATTTCTTACTTCTTGTGGCAGTATGTGGCATTCCTTTTAATACAGTTGCTACCACAGTGGTGATGTGACTCGCACCGACGCGTCTGAGGTGTCGTTAAGAAGAGTAATAATATTTTCTTTCACTTACCTAAAGACTAGGGGGGGGGGCGATTTAGTTTCATTTTATGAAAATTTAGCTATAGAGGTCATGTGTGAGGGCTATAATTTTAATTGAGGTTAATGTAATGTAAATAAGTACACTGCCGGACAAAGTAGTGGCACAGAAAATTTTTCCCAATATATGCAAGAAATTTTATTCTAAATAGTATTTTCCCGCCAGATTTGTATAAAAATATGGTTCATTCTACAACAAAAAATGTAAAAATATAATTCCTTAACTGTATGCAAAATTCGCGAAAATTCAGAAAGTTTTCATGCAAATTATTAACTTTTTAAGCAGATTCTTTAGAATTTGTTTGAGTATACAGTTTTGCAGCCCATTAAATTCTACTAAAAAAAAATGCAAGTTCGGAGTTAGTAAAAAATCACATTGATTTTTGAGATTTTTTTTGTTGAAAGTGTTTTGCATTTTTTCCATATAAAGTATTTTCG
>NW_016235768.1:0-1139 GCF_001687245.7 Rhagoletis zephyria | reverse complement strand
ATTCCGTTCTTGCGAGGGCTGATGAGTGTGGTTCGCTCCGTATCCAATTAAAAAAAAAAGATATTTTTCTATCGTGGTATGTGAACACCGATTCTTTTATCGTATATCAGTGTAGGCGTTATCATAGTGGCCATGTCAATTCGTGTCTATACCGATATGATGGTCCGTGTCTTGAATAACTATTGGATACGTACATTCACCTGGCAATCCCCTCCATTTTGAAGTTTAGCTTTGACAGTTTTGTCATGTTTACATTTCTTATAATCGTTCTTTTGTCTATTATTTGGGCAATAAAAAATATTAGATAACAGGTTCGATCCCTGCTGAAGTCTAGAAAAACCAAGTCTGATGAAGAGATGTGGTGATCTCCGAAATAGCTGCTATACCTTCTACCGCTTAGACTTTGTTGCTTTTTCAATTTTTCCTAGTTAACAATCGTGGTACAAAGCTCAATAAAAATATTAAAAATAAAATGTTATTAAGCCACAATTACATTGACAAATACATAGTTTAGGAAGAGCCTGCCTGAAACTATACAAAAAAGCAAATAAGCAAATGGATGTATAGAATTGAAAACAACAACCACGCTGTCGAGTTTAAATAGCGGCAAATCAGCTGCACTTGATAGTAGTTGGTTGAATAAGGAAAATGAATTAGCAACAAGGGTTTACGGGATGTACATAGCTCAGTGGTCATAGCAGGTTCGATCCCTGCTGAAGTCTAGAAATAAGAGGTCTGATGAAGTGATGTGGTGATCTCGGAAATAGCTGCTATAACTTCTACCGCTTAGACTTTGTTGCTTTTTCAATTTTTCCTAATAAACAATCGTGGTACAAAGCTCAATAAAAATATTAAAAATAAAATGTTAACAAGCCACAATAACATTGACAAATACATAGTTTAGGAAGAGCCTGCCTGAAAAAGCAAAAATCAAAAGCAAATAAGCAAATGGATGTATAGAATTGAAAACAACAACCACGCTGTCGAGTTTAAATAGCGGCAAATCAGCTGCACTTGATAGTAGTTGGTTGAGTAAGGAAAATGAATAAGCAACAAGTGTTTACGGGATGTACATAGCTCAGTAGTCAATGGTTCTGACTTTGAACATCGATTACGCAGGTTCGATCCCTGCTGAAGTC
>NW_016235767.1:344-1140 GCF_001687245.7 Rhagoletis zephyria | reverse complement strand
ACAGTATTGAAGAAGACTATTCAAAAACGGATGAAAACAACAACAACACCGTTTCAAAGGCAGTCAACCTGAACAACAACAACAACAACAGCAACACTTCATTTGCAACTTCAGTACAAATCGCTCAACTGAAACCCATTACCGGCTACTCGAATATTCTTTTACTGCAATTTCACAAACTCAAGCCCAAACTTTTCAACAGCAAAAACCATAAAATTTTTTCTTGTTGCTGCCCTTCAGTTATAATCAGCAAAGCTGAAGCCAAAAACTTTTTCTTGCACTACCTTTGTCCAATTGATCTCACCGGATGGCCGGAAATGCGGTGGTACAGCCGAATGTACGCCATTTTCTGCTGTTTGCCCTTCTTCTTTTTCAACCTTTGCATTCCCGTCGTGGACCAGGAGCAGGCGCCCGGGAACCGCTGGTGCCGCTTGCTCACAATGCTGAACATTTTTGCCGCTCCACAGGCGGCCCTTTATCTAATTGCTGGAACTGAAAGTGTCACCATTTGTGGGGTGTTTCCAGTCTGGGCACTTCTCCTTTGCATATCTCCCCTTTTTGCGCTGATTGTCCTCTTGACAAGCCACCCAACTGAGCCACCGCCTGTTTACCAGCCCGTTTTCGCCTTTGTCGGCTTTGCAGTGGGCGTCATCTTCATCAATGCCATCAGCGGAGAGATTGTGGCACTTCTTTCAACCATTGGCGTTCTCTCGAACCTTTCCGATTCGCTGCTGGGAATGACGCTCCTAGCCTGGGGCAACTGCCTCGGCGACCTAGTCTCTGATGTGGCCATGGC
>NW_016235767.1:0-334 GCF_001687245.7 Rhagoletis zephyria | reverse complement strand
CGATGGCATTAGCGGCAGCCTTTTCTGGGCCCATGTTCAGTGAGTTAAAAAAGATAAAAAAATAAATCTTGATTTCCTCGTTTTTCAATTGCAGACCTCCTCGTCGGCCTTGGCCTGCCGTACACGATACTCTTTGCAAAGGAGCAGCGGACCTCTATTGAAGTGACCTTCAACAGCCAGCTAGTTCTCGAGTACGTCACCCTCACGCTCAGTTTGTGCTCCTCACTGGCGGTCTTCCTGTTGCACAGCAGGTACCGTTTTCGCTGGACAGTCTACTGCCACTCAATTTGGTTACTTTTCCTCTACATTTTGTACATCGTTTTTGCCTTTCTCC
>NW_016235766.1:0-1139 GCF_001687245.7 Rhagoletis zephyria | reverse complement strand
TCCCGGTCATAGGGTCATAGAAGACAACTTTATTGCGGATGGACTTGCGAGGGGATACGACCAAGCGGGCTCTTGCAAGCTGCTCGCCCGAGGGAGAGATGGCTGCAAACTACGACCTTCGAATTTATACGCAAACTTGGCCAAGGTGGGATCGAAAAAGCTCTCAAAGCTTATACCCTCCATATATCTCACACGATTGTTGCCCTAATAGGCCACTGGCTTATATATATCTCGTATTTAACTGTACGGCATTATCGAGGAGCAGATTTCTCTTTTGAGGGATTCGTTTCTTTAGTCAGTATGAAGAGTTGGGAGACATAAACTTTAAGGCGCGTCCCTTTTGTCTTCTTCTTCTTCTAATATATGACCGCGCCAACAAAAAACTGCGCCAATAATCTCGCTCCTTAGTGAAGTTGGTTACGATTGTAACCAAGTGTTGATATTGCACTAGGTTGATCCACTTTGTTCAGGGACGCCCTAGCTTTCGTTGTTCACCTATGGGTGCCGAGGTGAAGGATCTTTTCACTGGCTCGTCATAATCCATGCGTAAATCGTCTACAAGCCAGCACGTTTGTTATTAGTGTTGTAGTGGCTACTGAAATCATCAAACTCAACTAACGGTATACCCTGGAAACATACTATTTCGTCGGGGTTGGAACAAAACGAGAGATAGTAGTGTTAGTTTAATGGGTTTAAGGGGACACATGACGAGATGCAGTAAACCTTCACAGGCAGGACATATATCTGCTATATCGGGGTCTAATTTGGATAAGTAGGAGTTTGCCTATTACAATATAAGGGCCAAAGCAATGCGGGTAACGCAACGCGGCAGCTCTTCCTCTGCAAATGGTAGTGAACGAAGATAAGTGAATGCAGTAGTTATTTAGAATAGTCCTGGAGCTCGTTCCTCAGTTTTTAGATATGCCGTCTGGTGTTACCAGAGGAAGGTGTCTGTTTGGGTACCCACATCGGTGGCAGCCAGATAGAAATTGTTTGCTCAGCCTGATGTCCTGCCCCCTTACTGGGTTAGGGCATCTGCATTTCAGACTGAATGATGTTATGGCTAAATTAAAAGACAACACTTTGCTGTCTCGGGTGCTGTATTTTAACATGTTTGTACATTCCACCTCAGCATATTT
>NW_016235765.1:0-1139 GCF_001687245.7 Rhagoletis zephyria | reverse complement strand
TGAGCGCATACAAATCGCCTTTTGTGCAGAAATTCATGCATCGAAAAATATTATGCACTCTACTTAATTTTTATTAAAGCTGTTATGCATACTTACTTATGCATATATAGTATATATACATATGTATATGGATGTACACTAGGGTGGTCCAAAAATGCATGTGGAAAAGTAAAGTCGGAATTATTATGCTCCCACCCCCTAGGATTGTTCTATACCGAAAAAATATACCCCTATTTTTTATTTTGAAATCAAAAAATATTTAGAGGTCGAGGTGAAAAAAAAAACTCTTCGTAGAAATGGTAAAGAATTCTTTAAAATCAATAAAAAAAATAAAATTTTCGATCAGAAAACTCTGTTTCTCTTCAGAAGATTTCCAGTAATAATACCTTATTATTTATAAGTCCGCCAAAACCTCCAGAACATACCGAAAAATGCTATTTTTCTTTTGTTTGTTTAAAAGTCTGTTTCCACGAGCCTTCAATTGCGCAATTTCGACACCCAATTTCAATATGAAATTGTAGCTGTTTAAACGACCATCTCAATTTCAACCTCAATTGCGATGACAATTTGTTTATTTGTTTGTTATTATTTTGTTGGTTTTCTTTTGCTCGGTTTGTTTTTATTGGCGTTTTTTTTTCTTCTTTTAGCTCATTAATAATTCACAATAAGCAATTTTCAGAGTTGTATTCGCGATGTTGAGACAATTTCGTCTAAATTTCGTTGAAATTCAGATTTATACGCGATTTCAGGTGAAAATTTTTTGTTTGAAATTAATAATGTCAAAATTGCGCAATTTGAGCGTCGTGGAAACGCGCTTTAATGTATGTACATCAATTCATTTTATAAAAAAAATATGTGAATCAAAATTTAAAAAAATTTCAACAAAACGGAAAATTTTTTGATTTTTCGAATAGTTCGAGGCCGCCGACGAATTGGCAAGGGAAGGCTCATCGACTGTACTTGTGGGGCCGGAACCGTTTTGCGGACGCAGTTGATCCCCATCGAGGCTTAAAATAAAATCGTGGGTAAACTCGGAAGGCAGTAAGTACTGGGGAGAAGTAGGGGACCTTACGACAGGCCAGAATTTTTTTTTATCCTTTCGCTAGGAAAGATATACATCTTTTGAACAGAGCCGATAT
>NW_016235764.1:0-1139 GCF_001687245.7 Rhagoletis zephyria | reverse complement strand
GGGCAGCCCATTTAAGTTTTTACTTTATGTCACCCACTTTGATTTCAGAAATTTTAGTATGCCCCGCGCACGTTGGAAGCCGCAGAGCACTGTTTCGGCAATTAATGTAAATAATAATTTTTTTAAGCCTGCCGAAAAAAGACTAGGTACTCGCACATCTGTGACAGATAAGTGGAGGAAGGCGTGACTTTTGGCGCCGGAACAAATACAAAAAATGTTAAGCGTTCTAAGGTCCTTTGAATGGAACACTGACATATTTTTACGGGAATTTAATTGTTGGCCTTCTGATCGCCGGACGCAGCTTCGTGTACCTATTTCTATAGCAGAATCCATTTAAAACTCGAAAAACGTGCTTTCGGAATTTTTGTGTGAGGACTTTGCCAGCTTCGGCACAATTGAGTTGAGCTTTATTTTCTTCTTCTTATTTGGTACTAAGACCTTTCGTCGGTTTGGGTCGAGACCGACGTTGCCAGATTTTTTTATTCAAACAACTGTGAATTGTCAGGTAAAAAACCACAATAACCGATGGGACTTTCGGAAAAGTAAGGTATATCAACCGTATCATTGAAATGCAGCTAACACAATTTTACTCAAAGAAGAAAACGCTGCCCCTTTTTCTTTCAAAACTTACCTCCAAAATAACTGGAAGAGATATATTAATTTATTCGTTAAAGTCTGAAGTTAAAAAACTCTAATATGTGGTGCTAGGACGTATTAAAAACAAAACTGTTTGCTTGCCTAAAAACCGTAATTTCCAGTTAAAACTGTGATAATGGCAACATTGGTTGGGACTAAAATCCTCGCCTATGCTTTGTGCGATTGCATCAGTTAAACAGTAGTTTCGGAAGCCCCCTCAGCCTACTCATATTTGTTCCACATCTTCCAAGTTTCTAAACCAATCAATATGAAGTACATGGTGGGAAATTTCTGGATCGCGATTTTTGTTCTTCCAAAAAAAGGCTCTGTTTCTCATCTGCCTCCTAAGCCCAGTGTTGCATCTGTTGGCAAGAGAGCCCATTGTGCCGACTGATTGAAGTTTTGATAAGAGTAGTCCGTCTAAATTATTTATGTTCTTTTTAGGTTACTTCAATACCACAAACGCTTCAGCATACTTTAGTAGACAATTGTGCTCGCCAAAT
>NW_016235763.1:0-1139 GCF_001687245.7 Rhagoletis zephyria | reverse complement strand
TAGTTGTTAAATAAATTGATTGGAAAAACCAAGCTTGTTTAAATAAAATGGCATGCAAAATATATAATAAAAGATATTAAAAACGGTGATGGTTCAGTATTGAGCATTGAGAAACGTAATTGTTGAAGGAAAATAAGGAGCGAATGCTTGTCCGAGCAACATTTATAAAATGCTTTTTTCTAATGGCCTTTTTTATAAAAGTATAGCACATTATCAGTTTTGCAGAGAAAGTTAAAATTTAGATTACGTAAACTGCGTTTGTTTTGGTTCAAAAAAATGTGGTAGATCTCAGGTTTTGGATCAAATTTTGTACAAAAATTAAAAAAATTCTGTGGTAGAATCTGGAAAAAAATGTGGTAGATTTCAAAAAAATGTGGAAGATCTCAGGTTTTGGATCAAATTTTGTACAAAAATTAAAAAAATTCTGCAAGCTTTCACCTAAGTTTCAAACTTTTTAATTAGACTCTAAAAAATTTAAGTTTAGTATAACAAAGTGCAAGATTGAAGTTGCTAAAAATTGCGTTGAGTTTTGACAGTGTAAAGCAGTTCCTTCCATATCAAGATATTTTTATAACATATACATTTTGCACCCTTGCGGCACGTTACAGAAACCGTTACTAGGGATTTGCCGATTTTCACAATTCTCAAGTAAATGTAAACAACGCCTCAGAAACTTTAGCTGCACTGAAATTTGCTAATACTTTCACAAAAATCGCTGTTTTTTAACATTACCGCTATTAATTCTTTTTGTAAATCATATCGCTAGCTTAGAGTGGAAAGTTTCTAAGTCCATTTTTTTTCAATTGTACAGGAGACACAAAAAACGTTTTCAAGTAATTTTCTTTAAGTATTTTGCAAAATTTTGAATGCAATGTTTCGCGTTTTTCATTTACCCTTTGTTAAAAAAAAAATAATAATAAAAAAATCTGCTTTTTTACAAATTTTGTAGATAATTTTGTGACTTAGCAAGTTTTATACTTTTTTCCAAAATTTTTTTTGTTGGACTTAGCAAATTTTCCATGAATTGTTCCAATATGTACCATACGAAAAATCCATCTCGTAGGTATATTTTAAGAAACAATTTGTTAGAACAAACAAAAGCAAAAAGGTTTGGGGCATATTATTAGATAATGAATCCG
>NW_016235762.1:0-1139 GCF_001687245.7 Rhagoletis zephyria | reverse complement strand
CGTTCCGACGGGGCTTTGAAGTTTCCCATGTATTTTACATTGGGAAAATTTTCGTAAAATTGCTATAAAATCGGTAAAAATAAATATTTTTTGATCAAATAAGACTGTTTTCTTTCAGAAGTCTTAAACAAATTATGCTTATTTAACTCGAAAATTTTAATAAGTGTGCTTTAGCAACCGATAATCCTACCTGTTATATACAAAAATTAGTCATTTTATGTTTTCATAACCACATCACTCACGAGCAGCTCATTGGATGTGTTTATTTTTTTGCATTCTACTCGATTATTTCTGTAAGTGTGTGGNTAAAAATAATTAAGTTTCTTCATTAAAAACGTTTTTGTACAGGGTTGTCACTTTTCTAAAACATACAACAACTGTTATTAAAAATATATAATATATATATTAAAATATTTCCATTTTTCAGTTACAACATTTTTGTCACCGATACAGAATTGCGCTATATATAATAATAAATAATGGGTTTGAAACTTAATTTTTTATTTAAAGTGGCGATTTACTTTTTCTCTCTGACGTCAGAATTTATTTTAAAGGACTTTAAAATTTCAAAGATATGATTGATTCCAAACATTATTTAAAAAATTCAATGCGATATAGAATAAATATATGGGTACCAAATGCAAGAAGAAATTTCTTTCGAAATAAAAAAAAATAATAAAATTGTTTGCATTAACAAGACGAAAAGGTAATTTTTTAAGCTGATGAAGTTCGAAGGACGAAATTCGAGGATGCGAGTTTTTATAAGTCCTTAACATATAATTATTTCAAAAATAAATATTGCAAAATTTCAAGAATAAAATTTTAAAAGGACATTTTCACCCTTCCCTATGCACCGAAAACTTGAATCTATTTAATTTCTACAGAATTTTCTCTTTAATTTGGTACCTATACTTTTTCTGTAAGCACATTTCTACGAATTTTTTAAATCATTTTTGCATTACTGACGTGAGAGTGAGAAACTAAAAAAGCAATTTTACTATATTTGGCCCAAACGTATATAGATTTTTGTGTGTAAGATTTACTACGGCATGGTGTTATATATTTATTTAGCTAGGCATTTATAAAACAGTATTAATTATTAAATAAACAAGTAAGAAAGTCTAAGTTCGGGCGGAGCC
>NW_016235761.1:0-1139 GCF_001687245.7 Rhagoletis zephyria | reverse complement strand
AGTACTTCAACAACAGAGCAGAAAACAAAAATCATATAGAACAACAAACGTTGACTTTTGATTGCGACTGCAACTGCGCTTTGCAATGCAATTATTTTTGCTAACCGCCTAGACGCTAGCACAAGTGGAGTCTGCGGTTGGATGTAAGGGAGTAGTGTTGCCTATGCGTAGGCGCTGTGCTGCACATTTGGTATTCAATTATGTCATGTTGAGCTTTGTGGCGGATGAGTGTTTACACACACACACACACACACTAAAGGACATAAATAAATTTGTTTGTGCGTGCGTTCAGGTGTAACCACATACTCATAAGCTCGTTCAAAAGCGGTGAAAAAGCTCTTGTAAGTACCAAAAAGCAACGATAAATGAGTGTGCCTCNCTCTTGTGGCAGCGCTACACAGCTGCAACGCATGTAGCATACCTGAAAGCCACTTTGACCTCAACAACAACGAGTGCATTTATAAAAATAACTGTTGACAAGCAGCAACAACAAGTTTGCCAAGTTGGCTGGTGGGTTTGTGGTTTAAGTGGAGATTGGGTTTTTTTATGTGTGCTACTGCAAATTCTACATCACCAAGCAATAACGTTGCACAGCTGCCAACCTGATGGCATAAACTTTTGTGATGCAACATGCATTTAAGTGCAAGTTGTAGCGATAAAAATAAGCTGCACTATAAATTTTATAAACATATGCACTTATGTATGCATGTATGTAAATAAGAGATATGTAGGTAAATATGTATGTGCATTAGGGTGGGTCAAATTTTGATTCATACTTAAATTGAGAATTTTACTGAGTTATTTTTCATAACCAATAATCTTGTCTCTTATATACAAAATAGTTTTTCATGGGTATTTTTGAGCCACCCTAATGTAAAAAAGTAAACCTTTGCTAAAAGTTTTCAGAGAATTCCTTCGGTTTGTGATCTGCCACAAAAATTAGATTAAAAAACAAGACAAACTAAACTTAATGGATTTAAGATGCTTCCTGCAAATACGAGAATAGACATTTGGTAACAGAAATCCAGAGCACACTTGTGATATTGAAGAAAAGTTCTCAACGCTTTTGAAAGCAATGTTTTGAGTTTAATTTTTTGGAAGGAAAATAATCATAATATTTAGTTCTGTAGCTTATAACG
>NW_016235760.1:0-1139 GCF_001687245.7 Rhagoletis zephyria | reverse complement strand
ACGATTTCTTCGCTGCCACCTTGGCATTGAAATCAGCAAGCACAAGTTTAATATCGTTATGGGGGCATCGTTTGTATGTACGCTCCAAGCTCTCATTGAAGATAACCTTGGACGTCCCATCCTTTTCTTCCGTCGAGTTATAGGTGAAAATGAGCGAGATGTTGAGGAATCTTTCTTTTGTGTGGATGGCTGCAAGACGCTCGTCTACTAGTATTAATACCGAGTCCCTCGTCCCACTCCCACTCTGAGCTCCTTTACATGGCAGCCGTAGTAGACGTCTCAAGGTCACACGTGCTTGCTACCTTGCTCCGCTCTTCACATTTCATAGATGGTGACGATGTCAGCCTTTGCCTTCCTAACTACACCAACCAGCCGCGTGGAAGCGCCTTCCCATTAACAACCCAGTCAAACAAACTCTTCTAATTGTTTACCGTGGCCATCATGAAAACAAAGGGGTCTCATATGAGCCTGAATTTTTATTGTCATTTCCGAGTGTNACTCGCACATGTACTGCTCACGTTCTCTAGCGTGCACTAACATGCTATAGTATAATCCAACAACAGTATTATACCCCATCAATGCAAGTGGAACAGCTCAACTAAGGGGAGATGGACGCATCGCTCTGTTCCGGATATTTAGCGATGGACAAAGAAGCCTTATAGAGAAGTAGACTTCCATCTAACTCAACCTTTAAGCGATTATAGCTGTTTCAAGGTGTACCTTTACAAATACAAACACGATAGTGATCCATACTGCAATTTCTGCGGAAAAGGCATCATCAAAGACGCAGAGCATATATTTCTACTGGGTCCACGATTCAGCGAACAGAAACGTAGACTCCAACATTATATCAATGCAGCACTGTCTCCCGAAGCTGTAGTGAATTATATGCTGAAAGGTAGAGAGGAATCTAGATTGGCCAGCAGTGAAATAGCCTCAACTATGAAATGTTTGAGATGTCTAGAGCAGCAGAAGCGTACAGGTGGCATGTAATGCATAAGCGCGGATTGGAACCTGGGTCGTTGCAACCGCCATGGCAGGCGGCTCAGAAATATATGCTTTCAGACCACCTCTCCAGCATAAAGATCATAAGCAAAATCGTAGGCGCAGTTCCGCACCTAGGCCGCTCCAAGGCAGCA
>NW_016235759.1:0-1139 GCF_001687245.7 Rhagoletis zephyria | reverse complement strand
AAAAAAAAAAATAGTTTTTGAAAATATGCCATTTAACAAAAAAATAAAAAAAAATTACAATGGTAGCTCTAAGGCTTGCTCAATATGAAAGTATATTATTATGGGGTGCACTCTACAATAATTTAAATTATCAATTTTTTTTTACTCCGACGTTGAGTAAAATGACTACATTAAATATTTGCAGATTTGTAGCCAATTAAATTTTAGTACAATAAAGTGTAAGTAAGCAAAACAGGTGTTATTTTTTTTTTAATTTTCTTTGAAAACGGTTTTGCGCACTTTATATATAAAATTTTAAAAGATAACAGGTTCTGTACCATATTTTTGCATTAGTGCTAAAAAGCCTGTTCTGTTATAAAAAAAAAGTCAGGTTACTAGTGGTCATATGAAATACGCAAAGATTTTTTGTANACAATATGGCAGAGAACCTGTTATCTTTTAAATTTTTCTTCTTTTAAAGTCTGATTTTTCTAATTTTTTCATTTAAAAAAAAAACAAAAAAAAAACGGGTATGATTAATTAATTTGTCAGAAAATATCAGTCCTCTTAGAAAGTGATGTACATACATATGTATATATGGTTTATGGAGAATTTTATTAGCTTTGATTTGACGTTCCTCATTCTATAATTGTTAAATATACGCAAATATTTTGAAAACGTATCCAAGAAAAAAAATAAAATAACTCGATTTTCGGAATCACCGCGCAGAATTTGGTAATGGCGACTGGAGAACAAAAACCAAACCAAAAATTTTTGGTCCGGTGATATTAAAAATCTACATAATTTTGCAATAGCTTAAAACTTGCGATTTATTATACTAAAATTTAATTGGCCATAAAAGTGCATATTCCAAAGTTCTAAAAAAACTTTAAGTTTGTATTGTACTCACTTTACTCAACTTAGGTATTAAAAAATGCATACCTCAAATTATTGTAGAGTGCTCCCTAAAATTGTATACTTAAATATTGCGCAATATTCAGGGCTATCATTGTGATTTTTTTTGAATTTCCATTTTTCAAATGGTATATTTCCAAAAACGAATTTTTCTTTTATCAAAAAATTAGTATGTGAAAAATTAAAAAAAAAATATAAAAAAATATTACTTTTCATAAAGAATTTTGATGTGAGTAGGTATGATT
>NW_016235758.1:0-1140 GCF_001687245.7 Rhagoletis zephyria | reverse complement strand
GTGGGGGGAAAATGTAAAATCTCGCTGAAGTATAATCAAACTACGCGCAGTATATTTGAGTAGAACGTTGCTGGGGCGTTACTACTTCTACTGCGTGCATTGTGTTGCTGCTCCTCGTTATTGAAATCACTGCGATGTGGAGGCGTAAGCCTTATCCACGTGTGCTGTATCATTACTTACGAACAGATTGTGGTCGCTTAAAGCTTGGCCAAGGACATTTGGTATTTCGCGACACACACGTACATAGTTTATAACAGAATCTAACAATTTTTTTTTTTTAAATAAATCCCAAACTGAAACGCTTTAAATAGATTTACATACCTGCATTCTTTATGAATGTCATGCAAACTTAACAGTTGCAAAAAGCTCCAAGAATAAGTAGATATAGAGAATGATCAATATAAACATTTTGGCGCATTATTTTTGGTGGGTGACCTAATGCTGGCCTAAATTCATTTGATTCAAAAAAATCGTACGACGCTGCTTATTTCGTATACTTTTGAATGCCGTGCGACAATTTAGTGAAATGGCGAATAAAAAACATGAAATTTAAAAAACAAAAAAATTTAAAAAACAACACAATTAAAAAAAATTAAATAAAAATTGCATCGTTTTCTTCCAAAAATTTTGCTTCAAAAATGTACTAAGTACTTCTTTGATAATACACATAGCAAGGCGAATTCATACACGGAGCAGCTGATGTCAAGTTGAATTGTGCTGATGGTAAAAATGATGTGTTTGTTGTAAACGTTTTTCTGTTCTGATTGTCTTCGTATGCATAGTTTGTTAGTGTAGTTTTTCGCGTTTGTGCTGCCGCTATCACCTTGTCTGAATTCGCCTTGACGCATAGCTTCTGAGAAAATAGTTCATAAATATTCGAAATGTTTGTATTTAAAATTAAAAAATTTCGAAAAATAAAAAATTGCAATCTGCATAAGATTTGGAGTAAAATGTCTACTCAGCGATTTTTCGACTAAACACACGCATCTTGTACGAGGAAAAAATTCCCCAAAAGAATTATTCTATATAAAAATTATTTATGATTTATAAATTATAGCTTTAAAACTTTTTGATATACATATCTTAATTTTCATTTGAATCAATATCATGACACCCGTATTTCAATGGCTTGTCAGTAAT
>NW_016235757.1:0-1140 GCF_001687245.7 Rhagoletis zephyria | reverse complement strand
CGATCAGAACATATGAGGTAAGAAATATGAGTTTCAAATATATACAAAACTTTTGACTTCTATACATATTAGTCTTTTAGGAGTCATATATGACGCAAATTATGAGCCAGCACGCCAATAGAAAAACAATACAGATTCGAAAATTATATTTAACTTGTTTATATAGAAATTAAAAATATGTAATTAGTAAACGAAAAATTTAAATAATTAAAACACAAAATTTAGCTGCAGCTGCTGCTATTAATGGCATGTTGGAATGTATATATGTATGTACATATGCACGTAAGTACATATGTATGTATGCTGTTTGAAAGAAATTTTTGCAGAATGCTTTTGCAAATATAGTGCCTTCAATAAGACTCAAAGAACAACCTAAAATGAGAGTCCGAATGTAATAAGTTATGGCCGATAAGAGCCTCGAAAAGAGACTGAATCTATATACATATATAAAATTAAGTGGCAAAACTTCCTGTTCGCATACTCCTCCTAGACGGCTTGCCCGCTATCAAAGAAATTTTCAGGGGTGATTGGGGTCTGTGTGGAGGGTGCACATAAGAAATTTCATGTGTGTATCTTTGCACGTTTTGCAAAAACAAAAAAAAAANTGCCCGATTTCAATGAAATTTTCAGGGGTGATTGGGGTCTGTGTGGAGGGTGCACATAAGAAATTTCATGTGTGTATCTTTGCACGTTTTGCAAAAACAAAACAAAAAATAAATTTTGTTTGGCTTTACGTGTTTTTTTCGGATTTCTATCATTCCTAGACGGCTTGCCCGATTTCAATGAAATTTTCAGGGGTGATTGGGGTCTGTGTGGAGGGTGCACATAAGAAATTTCATGTGTGTATCTTTGCACGTTTTGCAAAAACAAAACAAAAAATAAATTTTGTTTGGCTTTACGTGTTTTTTTCGGATTTCTATCATTCCTAGACGGCTTGCCCGATTTCAATGAAATTTTCAGGGGTGATTGGGGTCTGTGTGGAGGGTGCACATAAAATGAAATTTTCAGAAGTGATTGGGGTCTGTGTGGAGGGTGCACATAAGAAATTCAATGTGTGTATCATTGCACGTTTTGCAATTAATTCTGTTTGACTTTACGTGTTTTTTTTGGATTTTTATTATTGTTTTGCCGCAAGATTGG
>NW_016235756.1:0-1140 GCF_001687245.7 Rhagoletis zephyria | reverse complement strand
GAATACGAGGTTTGCAATCGTGGAAATGCGGCCATCTGCGCCAATGCAAGTGCGACGGTAAGTGCAATGAGATGTCGGGATAGTTTTAAAATATTTTAAAGTAGATCTAAATATATATATTTTTTTAATTTAAATACCTCATACAATTGCTTTTAAGAATTTTCAATGTTTCAGAATCAACCTTCTTGCCCCACTGTGGTGGAACCAACTACGCCAGTAACAAACTCGGTTGAATACTGCAAATCGGTTCAACAAAGAGGTCGCTTTCCGGTTGGCGATGATCTCACAACCACCTGTAGACAGTTAGTACATTGCTTTCATATTAACTCTGTTCTATAACACTGGGCGACAAAAACAAAAAAAANTTTTTCTCTCTGACGTCAGGATTTATTTTAAAGATATTTTTAGCTTGAAAATATGATTAATTCAAAAAATTATTCAAAAAATGCAGTGCAATGTAGAATAATAATATGCATACCAAGAACAAGGGAAAACTCCGTAGCATCATAATTTTTTATGGGAAATAACGAGACTTTTCGTTTTGTGCTATTGTTGAGCAATAGCAGTGGAGTTATTTTCGTTTAACTACCTAGGAGTTGTTCCTTATTTCGTACTTTTTCAGTCTCCAATTCTTACTAAATCTTAAAAAAAGTCTTGATTTGAAAGCTTACAATTAATCTCTTCTCTGCAGAATGACTGCAAATAATTCAGAACAACTACATCCCAAAACATATTATTGCTAAATTACGAAACACAAAATCTTTAATTGAGAAATTTTGATTTGTGTCGTTATTGCACAGAGTACCATCCATATATTTACTTGCCTTAACAAATAATCTTAATCCTTAATTATTTTCAAGATACGTCGAATGCTCTTCAATTAACAGCGTCTGGAGTGGAATGATTTACTGGTGTCCTGGTCGCACATATTTTAATGAAACCTCACGACTCTGCACACCCAGTGTACCAACACGTTGCATCGGTACCGTTCGGACGTTATCGCTAAGGAGTCTGGTTTGAATTTTGATTGCGATGAAATTCAAATAGAAATGTAAAGTTTTCAAAAGTAAATTCTATAAAAAACCGATATGAATTTTTTGGGCCATGAAAAACTTTCCCTTTGTGTGTACATCATTATGC
>NW_016235755.1:0-1140 GCF_001687245.7 Rhagoletis zephyria | reverse complement strand
TCGTTCCCCGTATTTGAAACAATAAGCTTGGAGCTATGTATGTAATTGGATGCCCGTTTAAACTTAGACTGGCCGCTGTTGTGTCTTAGTCGCTAAATTGTATATGAAAGAGACACTTTACTGTGGTACTTATCAAAATACCCGTCCTTGGCTTTCCCGTTGAGGGTCCACTTACCAGACCACAAATGTTTTGTCCAACCACCCAAGGTTCTTGGATCAGGACGACGTCGGCTGCCCCTTTGGATGTTAGTTGTAGCAGCAGTGCAGCTGAAGCTGCTTTGCAATGGTGAAGGTTAATCTTCAGTACCTTTCCCATCTTGACTGCTACCGCCCACGTCGACTATAAGGGTGGAGTTAACCGCGGCTTAAAAAGCCGAGGCATGCGTCCGACCCCAAGTGAAGACGTCGATGAGGCATAACTCCTGGTCAGGTCGTCCATCGGATCAACATGCTCGGATCCCTTCTCTATCCCCATGCCGATGATGGCCTCCTCCGGCTCTACCTCCGCGATAAAGTTCTTCGCCGCATTGACGTCGCTACTATAAACCATTATTTTGGCCATGTCGCAGTCGTACTGTATGACGCCTTTCTTTTGCTCAAGCAGCTCTATGGAGTCCTTATTTAGAAGCAGCTTGCATCGCCGCTTTACCGCTTTTAACAAATTTCACCACCTTTCAACTCACAGTAGGTAGCTTCGTGTGGTAGAGCCTTATAGTTTGCTGAATCCTTTCCGGTTCCGCTGGCTTACAAAGTAACCAGGCTCTGGCTGTCGGTCGTACCGGTAAGTCTATGATGTCCACCGCCCTGAGCTTCGAACCAGGGTAGACTTCTCTAATGCCTGCGACTGTTTTCTTGTAAATTTCCCCGTAAATAACCCGGAAGTTATTCTGGAATCACCGCCCCTCCCTTGCAGGTTGGTGGAGGTCCCGAACTCTCCAGCGTTATGGTAATAGCAGTGTCAGCTTTCGCAGCCTTAACCCACTTCCATTGCTGCCTGATTACAAGGCCAAACACGGTCTGCTCCGTGGCTACTTCAGCAAAACAACGTCAAACAAAACAAACACACTTCAAACCACTTCCAATTAAGAAGAGTAAAAACCTGGCTGTAGTCGACAATGAGCGAAAATGGATTGAACGGTA
>NW_016235754.1:0-1140 GCF_001687245.7 Rhagoletis zephyria | reverse complement strand
ACCGCTCGTTGAGTCGCCGGCGTTATAGCGCGGGCTCTACTTTAAGTCCTACAGAAACCGGGGCTCCATTTTCAGTTTACTCTAAGGGCGTTTGTTAGAGTATAGTCGGTGCTTGGGTGCGTGTGTGCGTTAGTGTGCGGTACAGCTGCCCGTTGGAGGGGCTGAAGGCCAGAATGCCTTCGCGGAGGAAGAACCGCAAAGTGGCTAATGTGGGCGCTGAAGAGTCGTCGGTTCGCGAAACGTCGACGTCGGGGGAAGAGAGTGATCTTACGGGGAAGGCGGCGGTGAAATCGCCACCGAGGAATCTTCGTCGGACAGATGCGGTCGAGAAGAAAGGATCGGGTTCGGGTACCGGGTCTGATGCGGGAAGTCGTGGTCGTGGTCGTGGTCGTCCGAGAACGATTGTTATTCCGGGGGTAGTACCCGTTTTTGGTGCGTCAGGTNAAGCGCGAGCGCGGAATCGGAGAAGAACGTTGAGGCGAGCACGGTTACTGGTACCAGCACTCGTGCTGATGCGGATGTTGAGGGGGCTGCATTAAAGCCAGGTAAGGTGGTTGGGGCCGATACGAGGGCTAGTTCCTCGGTATCGGTGAGGAATTTAAAAGCGATCTCCGCTAAATTTAGAGAGGCCGTTTTTGGGTTAGAAGGAATTGACCTGTTGTCCGCTAAGAGGCTGTTGGAGTTTTCCTCGCAGTACGAGGAGCTCCTAATGACGGCTATTGCCGAGAATGCCCATCTTAACGGCAAGGTTGATGTCCTCAGTCGGGGAAGAAATGGGGTCTTTGCTCAGCCAGCTGTGGTTCCACTGATGGGAGCCCCACCGAAGTCGACACCGGAGGCACTTGTGCCCTCGATGCCTGCATCGGTGGCTCCAAAACCGGTGGAGACATATTCGTTGATTGTGCAAGGAAAGTCGGGTCAGTCCTCAAAAGAGGTCGTGAAGAAGGTGGTGGATGAGGTGGGGCCCTCATTAGGTGTGAGGGTGCATGAAATTAAGCCTCTAAAGGGAGGCGGTGCGATTATTCGTACACCTTCTGTCGCGGAGCGGGAGAGAGTTGCGAATAATACTCGCTTCTCTGAGGTGGGGCTCAATGTCAGCATCAGGAAGCAAGGAACCAGGGTTGTGGTTCAGTCGGTTCA
>NW_016235753.1:0-1140 GCF_001687245.7 Rhagoletis zephyria | reverse complement strand
TTCGGAACCGTAAGTCACTTGAACTTGAAATTTGGTATGCAGACATATCACACACCGTCTTCAAAAGATTCAAAACTCAAACAACTATTTCTTAGCCTTAGGTTTTTTTAACAAATTATAACAAAAATTTGCTCCAGCTTTTGCTGAAACATAAATTAAAGCTCTGCGTACATTTTTAGCGCATAATCTCAAAAATTCCAAATTTTGAGTTGTGACTTTTTTGAAGACGGTGAGCGATATGTATCTATGGTAGCTGCTTTTAGTAAGGTGAGTCTCTAAAAGGGGCGTGGCACATCTCAAAGGCGTGGAATTTTTTTATCAGCTATAACTTTGAATCCATAAGTCACATAAGCGTGAAATATGGTATGCAGACATATCTATGGTACATACAGGCCTATTCTGCGTTGGTAACAAAAATTTTGTTACCGGTTAGTAAAGTTACTGTCAACTTTTAAACCCTTTTCGTACTCTCCACACTCTTGTAACCGGTAAATTTTGTTACCATCTCATGAGCAGGTAACAAAATATTGCCCCATGAAATATGCAACACCAGAATTTACACAAAACTCCATAGCTGAATTGCTGAATAAATTAAAACGTTACCAAGGTAAATAGAATTGCGGTTGCAAGAAATGGTGACAATTGTTGGTAACAAAATTAGCTTGTTACAAAATGTTCGGTTACAAGCAGAATAGGCCTGATAGGCGCTTATAGAAAGGTATCTTTATATAAATCAGTTTGTAAAAGGAGGCGTAGCACATAACACAGGCGTTGAATTTTGTATGAGGCATAACTTCGGAACCACAATTTACATGGCCCCTTTAATTCTTTCTGATACGCCTTTTGAATTTACAGGACTCAGTTTCCAGTTCGCTTAGCTTTTGCAATGACAATAAAAACGAATTCCTTAAGGCAAAACCCAAAACTTTATCGAAAATAGAATCTATGATAATTGCACTGGAAAATGCATTTATGTTAATAGAGGCTTTGAAGTATTAAAAACATGTTGTGAAATAATATTAGCGCTATTATTCCAAAGAAATCATATAGCTAAAATTTTAATATTACAACATTAGTATTTCTCCTATTACTTACATACATATCGCACACCGTCTTCAAAAGAGTCACAACTCAAAATTT
>NW_016235752.1:221-1140 GCF_001687245.7 Rhagoletis zephyria | reverse complement strand
CTCATCAATAAATTGAAATATAAAGGAATAATCAAACAATATCAACAAATTCATCATGCAGCAGCTTCAAATCCAAAATGATGAATTTTTGAAAAGTGATTATTTAAATGTCGAATTAAACATACTAATAAAAAGGTAGTTCCAATTAANACCATAAACTGAGTCTGCAATTGTAAAAGGGGCTTCAATATATTCATATGCTTGTAAAATAGTAAAATAAATACCTAATAGTACTGTAAAAAATAACCCTTGTGTGGCTTGTGAGTGATTCCCTTCTATTAAACTATGATGTGCTCATGTAACAGTTATTCCTGAAGCTAAAAGAATTGCTGTATTTAGTAAAGGAATTTGGAATGGATTAAAAGGTTTAATTCCTATAGGTGGTCATGATGCTCCTAGTTCAATAGCGGGTGATAAACTTCTATGAAAAAAAGCTCAAAAAAAAGATATAAAAAATAATACCTCAGATAAAATAAACAAAATTATTCCTCATCGAAGACCTAAAGTAACAGAAATAGTATGCAATGCTTGAAATGTACCTTCACGTGATACATCTCGTCATCATAAACAGTTAGGATAGTAATAATATTTTCTAATACAAATAATGAAATATCATATTGATGGAATCATTTTACTAAACCTGAAACTGAAGTTATAGCACCAATGGCTCCTGTTAAAGGTCATGGGCTATAATCTACTAAATGAAAGGGGTAATTAGCGTGTGTTGACATTAATTAATTTCTCTAGAGTATAATGTTCTTAATACAGCAAATACATAAGATTGAATAATTGCTACTGCTGATTCAAGAATTAATAAAGCAATTTGACCAATTAAAAGTAAAGAAATAATTATATACGAAAGTGAAGGGCCCGTATTCCCTAATAATGTTAGTAGTAAATGTCCTGCAATTATATTAGC
>NW_016235752.1:0-156 GCF_001687245.7 Rhagoletis zephyria | reverse complement strand
AATAAAAGTTGATCCTGAGTGACTTGATGGTCCTAGTAATGTTTTAAATTCTTTATGAAGTGTTAATAAAATTGAATTTCAAAATACATGGTAACGTATACCCTCACGTCAGTGGAATAATTAATAATCCTAAAAATGTTCTTATTCAATTTAATG
>NW_016235751.1:0-1140 GCF_001687245.7 Rhagoletis zephyria | reverse complement strand
CGACACTGGTACAATGGTGAAACTAGTGGTAGTGGTGAAACTGGTGACATTGGTATACTGGTACACTGGTGACACTGGCGACATTGGCGACACTGGTGCCACTGGTTATACTGGCAACGTTGGTTATACTGGTACACTGGTGAAACTGGTGACACTGGTGACCCTGGTGAAACTGGTGATACTAGTGAAACTGGTGACACTGATACACTGGTGACACTGGCGATACTGGTGAAACTGGCGACACTGGTGAAACTGGCGACACTGGTACAATGGTGAAACTAGTGGTAGTGGTGAAACTGGTGACATTGGTATACTGGTACACTGGTGACACTGGCGACATTGGCGACACTGGTGCCACTGGTTATACTGGCGATACTGGTTATACTGGTACACTGGTGAAACTGGTGACACTGGTGACCCTGGTGAAACTGGTGATACTAGTGAAACTGGTGACACTGATACACTGGTGACACTGGCGATACTGGTGAAACTGGCGACACTGGTGAAACTGGCGACACTGGTACAATGGTGAAACTAGTGGTAGTGGTGAAATTGGTGACACTGGTGAAACTGGCGACACTGGGGAAACTGGCGACACTGGTGACACTGNAAACTGGTGATACTGGTGAAACTGGTACACTCGTACACTGGTGACACTGGTGACACTGGCGACACTGGTGACACTGATAACACTGGTACCCTGGTGACACTGGTGAAAGTGGTTACACTGGCGACACTGGTGGCACTGGTACACTGGTGACACTGGTACACTGGCGACACTGGTGACACTGGTGGTACTGGCGACATTGGCGACACTGGTGACACTGGTGACACTGGCGACACTGGTGACGCTGGTGACACTGGTTATACTGGTTATAGTGGTACACTGGTGAAACTGGTGGCACTGGTGACACTGGTGAAACTGGTACACTGGTGACACTGGCGACACTGGTGACGCTGGTGACACTGGTTATACTGGTTATAGTGGTACACTGGTGAAACTGGTGGCACTGGTGACACTGGTGAAACTGGTACACTGGTGACACTGGCGACACTGGTGACGCTGGTGACACTGGTTATACTGGTTATAGTGGTACACTGGTGAAACTGGTGGCACTGGTGACACTGGTGAAACTGGTA
>NW_016235749.1:704-1140 GCF_001687245.7 Rhagoletis zephyria | reverse complement strand
ATTCAGCGGAAATTGCACACGGAAATGATGCAACGGAAATGATGCAACGCAAATGGTGCAACGTAATAGTTGGGGCTGAAACAAGTACTTCTTGTGTGTATGCATATGCCATGAATTTAACAAAAACTTGCTAATAAAAGGTTAGAGGATAACACTTAGAAATAACAATACAAGAATGAAAGTAAAGGTGAGTACGTACATAGATAAAGAAAATTATAAAGGCAAAGGTAAAAATAAAAACAAAAACCAAGATGTGTAAAGATAAAGGTAAAAACGAATTTACCTTGGTAAATTTAAAAACTTTACTTATATATACATATAAGGGAAAGGTGAAGGGGGATATGTTGATGAAGAAAATGATACACATAAAAGTAAAAACAAAGATGAGGATGAGGATACCGATAAAAGTAAAGATGAAGATAGGGGAAGAAAGATT
>NW_016235749.1:0-600 GCF_001687245.7 Rhagoletis zephyria | reverse complement strand
ATATCGATATTTATCGATTTTGTTATCGATATTTTGATTGATTTTCTAATCGATTTAGCTACCAGTGGTATTATCGATGTTGCTATTGAAATTTTTATCGAATTTGTCATCTATTTTGTTATCGATATTTTGATGGACGGTATCGAGTTTGTTATCGATAGAGTAAAAATAAAAACAAATGAAGATAATAGAAAAACAGAATAACATGAATGTTATAAAAACGAACAGTGGTAGAGGTAGGGATCTACATTGATAGAGAAAAAGCGAAAAAATATAACCTTAAGCAAAAGCAGATGTGTGTATGTATAGATAGATAAGTAACGTAAGTTTCACTTCTACAGTGTGGCCCTGGCGCACTTACTTTTTTTTTTAGAATTATCTTTATTTTTCGTACAGAAATTTCTTTACGAGTTCGTGTCACCACTTCATTCAAAGAGCCCATTTTTCTCGATGAGTATGGGATTTATTTCGTGTACGCATCTTCATACGAAGTGTTCCAGTACTGTACCATGAACACTTCCAGAGATATTCAGTATGAAATTCGGCTTGTGTGGTAGGTGCCACGGCCCCTTTTCCAATACCTCCATATTTTCTCCATGA
>NW_016235748.1:0-1140 GCF_001687245.7 Rhagoletis zephyria | reverse complement strand
AGTTCATACCTTTTGCATGTTCTTTACATTCGCCGAGGTGTAAAAAGGCGACATCGACAGTCGCCATAAACCATCGGTGTTTAACAAGCATGCATAAAAAAATCGATGCATCGATAGTGCCATCGATGTTTTCTCCTCCTCTAGAATAAAACGCATACCAAAAATTTCAGAAAAAGCTCTGCCAAGCTCATTGGAAACATTCCTTCGCGCCAAATCATTTTTTATGTTATTTAATTTTTCGACCATGAACGGTATGTATAGTANAAATACCTCATACATACTTCAGTTCAACTGCCAAATAGGCGGTACTTTAAGTCCTCGAATTGCATACAAAAACTTTACAGAGAAATGAACTATTATTTGGATTTTTAGACAAAAAATTTCTGTGTTGAAATCAAATCCGTTGCAACGCTTTATGCGTCAATATTGTATTCATACAAGTATTGGTTGTTTTTGTGTAAAATTTTTTTGAGCGGTAGTATTATGGCGGTTAGCCAAGTGATTTTGGCTTTGCATATATGCACTTCCATACATTTTTAGTATATATCGATATACACATGTATGAGCGCTTCAATGAAAATTCACGAAACACTCAAAGGTAGCAGTAATCCTTACAAATGGCAATGTTGCAATTTTAATTGCAGTAATTTTTCTGTTATATTTTCATCATCAGTGAAATCAATAGTTTGGGTGCTTGGCCTGGAGCAGTGCACGTAAAAAATTTAACCAATAAAAACACAAAATGCCTCGGATAATCGTATACATACTCGACTATTCGTGTAACTTCGGACCTGGTAAGTCCACCATGTCTAATGTCTTAGAGAATACAAAAATATTTTATTGGTAAAACAATTATAGATCAATAAACTAAAACCGCGCTTTTACGTAGCACGCTCCTAGCTATCTATATATCTATGTATATATATATATAATACGCGAAGGAATTTATTGTGCAGCACCGTTCGTTCGATTTTCAAAAATGGGGTGTCACATTAAAGCGCTTGGTCTGTAGATGTGCAAACTGGTTTTATTTTTTCGAAAGGAGTTGCCACCTGTTAAATAATTATAATCAAGTTATTTACTAATCAATGCCCCAGATCCGCACCGTCCGTTCGATTTTCAAAAGTGAGGTACCAAATT
>NW_016235747.1:0-1140 GCF_001687245.7 Rhagoletis zephyria | reverse complement strand
GTTGCGGTGGTGAGAAAGAGGCAATTGACTACTTTCTGTGTCGATAACTGGGTCTATAGACGATGCGCCAGACACTCGCTTGAAGAGGGCACTCACAATCTAAAATTCGGTCACTTTAATTATGGATGTATGATAAATTATTCGATAAACTAGCAATATATGAACAAGGCCTATTTTACAAGAAATATTCACCAAAAAGTCAAAACTAATGGGTAAGATAGAGTAAGGCCTTCGTTCTTTTACCAAAATGTAATTGCATCGCATGCGCAAGTAAAAGCTAGAGTTTAAAGCCTCATAAGAACTATCAAATTACGAATAAGTGCCATTTGCAACAGTAGTGTTAACACCGTTATGAAGTCTCTACATGTTTTTCTCTTTTCCCAGAAAATTTAACAGCCTTAGTGCCCACTCTCAGCGATGAACGGGAACAGTAGAAACCGTACAAAAAAAAAAAATGATTACATACAATTTTCTGAAATAATGGTTTTCTTTTGGATGAGCTTTTTGCTGGCGTGCTCACTTCCCAATTACTAAACCGACCAATCGGCTTAATGTGAATTCCCGTGCAGCATTTGTTATTTTGCTAACGCTTTCAAAGTAGATGTAGTGGTTGACAATCTAATGTGACTAAACATCTATGAATGAAACTTGTATTTAAATATCACATACCTGTGGGGATTAGGGTAACTCTATGTGAAGTAAAATCTACTAAGCAAGTAAAGAGAAAAAATTTAAAAACTTGAAAGAGATGTGAAAAAAAAAATAAATAGGAAGAAGGAGAGAGTAATATTTAAGACGTTCTCTGTTTCTTTATAAACACATAGCCTTCGCCATTACGAACACGCAACAAGTTTGAAAACTTCGAGATTGAGTTCATACAAAAACAAGTTTATTAGAAAAATAAATTAGTTGTGCTTTCGGTACAGATATACTTAATCGGGGCGATCGACACATATTTTTTTATCACCTACAACGGTTATATATTTAATGAAAAATTATTCGCAAATTCGAAGAAAAAAAGAGAGAGCTTTAAACGTAAAGTAAACAAAAAGAGAAAACGTACATGAATTGAAGAAATTATTTGAGATATCTTGAGCGCTAGGTAAAAGAGTTACCTGCCGTAGAAAATAGCCTTCCATT
>NW_016235746.1:0-1140 GCF_001687245.7 Rhagoletis zephyria | reverse complement strand
GTTGCTCAGTTCCCCACCTCCAGTGTTTACCCTTCTTCAGGAGGGCGGTCAGTGGTTGGCTTAGCGCAGCGAAGTCGGGTACGAAACGGCGATACCAGGAAGCTATGCCGAGGTATTGGCGTACCTCCTTCACGTTGGTCGGTGGTTTTAGTTCCTTGATGGCGGCAACTTTGTCGGGGTCGGTGTGTATACCCTTGTCACTAATGACGTGGCCCAAGTACCTGAGCTCCCCTTTAAAAAAGTCGCACTTCTCGGGGTTAATGCGCAGGTTGGCCCGCTGTAGTCGTCGGAGTACCTCCCGCAAGTGTTCCACGTGTTCGTCGAAGGTGGAGCCTATGACGATTATGTCGTCGAGGTAGGCAAACGCGTAGGGCTCCATTTCCGGGCCGATGACTTGGTCTAGCGCTCTCTGGAATGTGGCNTTTGCCCCGCTGTAGTCGTCGGAGTACCTCCCGCAAGTGTTCCACGTGTTCGTCGAAGGTGGAGCCTATGACGATTATGTCGTCGAGGTAGGCAAACGCGTAGGGCTCCATTTCCGGGCCGATGACTTGGTCTAGCGCTCTCTGGAATGTGGCGGGGGCGGAATGTAGGCCGAACGGCATGACGCGCCACTGAAACAGGCCGCGTCCCGGTACGGTGAAGGCTGTGTACGGGCGGCTCTTGGGCTCCAGGGGTATCTGCCAGTACCCGTTCTTGAGGTCTAAACTACTTNTAATGTGGCGGAATGTAGGCCGAACGGCATGACGCGCCACTGAAACAGGCCGCGTCCCGGTACGGTGAAGGCTGTGTACGGGCGGCTCTTGGGCTCCAGGGGTATCTGCCAGTACCCGTTCTTGAGGTCTAAACTACTTATGTACTTTGCCTGGCGCAGTTTGTCCAGTATGTGCTGTATCCTCGGCAAGGGGTATGCGTCCGGTACTGACCGGGCATTGAGCTGCCGGTAGTCCACGCATAAGCGCCACTTGCCGTTCTTCTTCCGGGCTAGTACGATCGGCGCACTGTGCGGACTGCGAGACGGCTCAANCCGGGAAGTTCCGCTGTTTGATGGGACGTTCATCAGTCATGATGATCCGGTGCCCTCCTACGGTGGATACTCCGCTAATAGTCTCGAATTTTTGCAGTTCTTCGGCTAGAAAGTCG
>NW_016235745.1:0-1140 GCF_001687245.7 Rhagoletis zephyria | reverse complement strand
TTTGCCACTTTGAATTGAATAGGTTACAAAACTGCATACTCAGAGTGTTTCTAAGAAATTTAATTAAAAAGCTCAAAATTTTGATCAAACTTAGTCGAATGTTGCTAATTTTTGTACAATGCTTGAAATTCTGACTTACATAGTATTTGTTAGATAACGAGTCGCACTTACAAAAAAAGGAATAAACATTAAATAATCGAAAGGGGAATAGTTAAAGAAAGCTAAAATGTCTCTTCCCTATTTATATTTTCACCACTCTATCTACAGCTAATGTTTTTCATATGCACGATTTTTTAAGGGTACTAGTATTATATATACTATAATTACATTAATTATATTATACTATAAATATGTTGCTATATATATAGCTCACTAATACCCCATGTTCTTTTTGATAATGAAAGAGCTGACTCGTTTGTACGAAAAATTGTCTTGGGCCAGGGTGCAAGGAGAGTCTTAATAAATGAATAAAGAAAACACTAAAAATCGGGACTTCATCGGTACAAATATGAAAAATCGGGACACCGGGACACTTGCACGTTCCGACTTTCAAAAAATATTCAGCGAGAAAATTTTCTCAAAATCGGTACTGTCCCGCCAAAATCGGTACAAATGGTACCCGTAGTTATAGGGAACTGAAGAGAGAAGCGGGACGCTCGAAAATTTCATCAAAGAGTTACGCGACGTACGGAATTTTTTAAGACCAGGGCGAACTCCTCTGAGAAGAACGATGGCGACCGATGTCCATAACGTACTTAGATGGAGAGAACTTTTTTCTCCCTACTCAATGGTGGCATCTCAGAAAGTAGTGAAAAGGACGAACTCAAGCCCCCAGTCGGAAATGACGGAGTCGATGTCCCACCCCCTAACTTTGACAAGTTACGAATAGCAATTACTCGACTGAAAAATAACAAAACTGATCGCATAACCAACGAATGGAATTTAAGTGTGCTCTGGCCAATCCACAAGAAAGGTGTCCCGCCATTACCACCAACTACCGAGATCAGCCTTCTAAACATAGGTTGCATGGTCTTATCGCATGAATTGTGTGAAAGACTAAAGCCCACCGTCAAAGAACTGATTGGGCCTTTTCAGTGTGGCTTTAGACCTTTAGATCCACCATAGACCAGGTATTCCCAA
>NW_016235744.1:0-1140 GCF_001687245.7 Rhagoletis zephyria | reverse complement strand
GGGGGCTAGTTTTCAAGTGGATATTCACTTGTAGCTATGAACATATGTAGGTGTGTATGTATGTATGTAAACAGGCCATGAGACTATCAAAGGATTGTCAAGTATGCAGGAAGGGTAACTTCAACTAAATTGACTATGTGGCTGCATGAATGTGTAGTAGACATACGTGCGTGGTGTTGAATGTGACGGAACAAGGTGTGGCGGAATTAAAAACCTATATTGAAAGGTTTGCTAAATTAAAGTTTGTTAAGTTATTTTCTAGCTCGTTGCACTACAATGCATGGCACCTGTCGTTATGTACTCAATATTGATAAAAGCTCAAGGAGAACTAGTGCTTTGAAATTTTTATTATTTTTTTTTTTGAAACAATTCGGCAAATACTTATCGACATCTGAGTGGAAGATGGACTAGTTTGAAAATGCCCTATATCAGAAATTTTAATGCACTTTTTGTTTAATACACTTATACATATTAGCTCCACCCGTATGTAAATGTTTCGAGCTTTTTAATTAGATTTCGAAGAGAGATTTTGGGTACGCAGTTTTGTAGCCCATTTAATTTAAGTATAACAAAGTGCAACTTTAAAGTACCTTGGACTTACGGTTGATTTTTAAAAATTATTTTTGAGGAAGGTGTTGCTTATTTTCTTCATATCATCGAACATACTTCGTATGGAAGAAAATGACTGGCACCGTCAACAAAAAAATTGTCAAAAATCAACGGTAAGTCCGAACTGCCTAAAGCTCGCACTTTGGGTGGGCTATAAAACTGCATACTCAAAATCTTTCGTAAATCTAAATTTAATTAAAAAGCACAAATTTTGTCAGACGCCATACTGGATCCGCCATTTTGAATCTTGCAATTCTGACAGCGGATTCCTAATTAGTGACCCCGAAAAGCCCCTAGCTTCGAAAATACTAAATTTTGAATCATTTTTTTAAAGCTTCGAATTTTGACCGCACTTGTGGATTTCAGCCGCACTGTGCGTCTCCTTACCAAAGCTAGACGGCACTAACCTGAACCATTCTGCCGAGACGAAATACTTAGGTGAAATCCTTGACTTCAAACTTACGTGGAGGCGCAACGTAGCAGAAAGAGTAAAAAAGTAAAAACACTTTCGGGAAAAGCTGCAGGCTGTCA
>NW_016235742.1:0-1140 GCF_001687245.7 Rhagoletis zephyria | reverse complement strand
CGAGATTCCCGCTGGTTTTCCGTTTCCACATTTCTCGAGCTTGTCTCTCCGTTTCGATTTTGTTTGAAGTCGGACATTTCGTTGATCTTACGTTTCCGCCGCTCTGTATTCATTCGACTTCTTCGTTTTGGGATTTTTTCTTCCAATTGATGCTTTCTTTGGTGGCATGATTTTATTTTTTTGTGAATGTAAATAATAATACTCTGTATGTTGAACTGATCTCAAATGAAAAAGAATTTACTATCGTTTGCGCAGTGTCTACACTTGCTATGAGCGAATGTATTAGCTATGCGACCTTATATTTATGTAACTCAGGCAAACAATATAAGTATGTTCTCTGAAGGTACCTTCCACTTAAAAAGATTAAAAATCCTTATACTTTATCTATGCTAAAACGTGTGCAAACAGCAGAAGATATTCTCTGCAGGTACTTTTCCTGCAATAAATTAAAAAAAAATCGGTAGACTTTCGCAACCTCTTATTTATCTGAATTAGTGTATACAGAAAAATTTCTTTGTACGTAGGTATTTTCTTCAAGAATGTTGTGGAAAAATCCCAAGATTTATGAAGCCATTGTTTAGGTAAACTTGGGAAACAAAATATACTCTTGTAAACAATATTTAACTACCTTCAACCGTAAAATAAAAACGAATGCTATAATTCTGCAGGTACTTTACTCCCAAATAATTTGAAATTTTTAAACCCTTTATTTATGTGAACTTAGGTAACAAAGTGTTTTCTATGTAGGTATTCTCTTCATGAATGTTGTGGAAAAATACCAAAATTTATACACCCAAATTTAGGAAAATTATGCAAGCAAAATCTCGTATGCGCATTAGGAAAAAATATTACAAAATTTTTTATTGCAAATTTTATTATATTTTTTTAAGCCTTATTTAATAAGAAACAAAAGTTATGCATTAATATTGAGTACTTTTTTTTGGTTTTTAACTATTAAACAAATTCCGTTTTTAAATTGCAACCTGGTGAAAATTTACACAACATGCATTAACATACATACATATGTTCACATATAGATTTAAAAATTTGGATTCGGCATTTTCTTTCTGGTAAGCTTTCGGTTTGACAAACTTTGAAGTTTATCACACTCTAAATCTTTGGTGTTTCTTAAAAATATTA
>NW_016235741.1:0-1140 GCF_001687245.7 Rhagoletis zephyria | reverse complement strand
ATAATTCGCACCTCGTTACCAATTTCGTATTTCTGAAACAATTGTTCATTAAGCGTGGTCTGTCTTATTTTTACCCGATTCTGTAATGAAAAGGGTCGCCATTCTACCGAGGTTTTTTGGTGCGTATAAGATCTAACGATGGTCGGTTCTTTATACCCAGATCTACCCGGAGAGGCCGGGCTAAGAACCATCACCACAATCTTACTAAAACACGACTACCTTTAATATTATTCTGGATTAAGCTTGATTATAGGCGTGGAATCCTTCCGAATGCATAGAAGTGGAATTTTGTGCGATGAGGAAGTGGAATTCAAGCGGGATTGGGGATCAACGGAGAGGGTTTATTTACGAAGTGCTTGCTGGCTCCTCGGTTTCTTGATTTTGGGATGGAAGTAGGACCAGTTTGGCCAGCGGTCTCGTAATCTGCCCTTTCTCCGTGATGATGTCAACTACGCGTACTCGATCGTCGGGACCAGGGTGTAAGCTGCTTATTCGACCTAATCTCCACTCATTTGGTGGGAGGTTGTCTTCCTTAATGACAGCGAGATCCCCTAATTTTATATTTTGCTTTGGATGTTTCCATTTAATCCGCTTTTGCAGTTCGGATAAATATTCGGTTTTCCATCGCTTACAAAAAGTTTGGTGAAGAGCCTTAAGCTTCTGCCACCGATTTACTATAGAGGCAGGATTTTCGTGAGCGTCGATTTCGGGGGGGGGCTAGCAGGTGTCCACCGGTAAGGAAGTGACCTGGAGTGAGAGGTTCCAGNGCGTCGATTTCGGGGGGGGGCTAGCAGGTGTCCACTGGTAAGGAAGTGACCTGGAGTGTGACGTTCCAGCTCGGTGGGTTCATTCGAAGAGGGGCTCAATGGTCGTGACTTGAGGCATGCCTCAATCCGACATAAAAGAGTATTTAACTCTTCGAATGTATACTTATGAACCGATGCAATCTTTTAGAAGTGGGTTTTAAAGATCTTCACCCCCGCCTCCCATAAACCGCCCATATGAGGAGCCGCGGCGGGTATGAAATGCCATGTGAGAATTTGATAGTTGTATTTTGAAACTGTTTTTTCACGCGAATCTGCTAAAAATGACTTAAATTCAGATCTTAGAGATCGTGAAGCTCCGACGAAGTTTGTCCCA
>NW_016235740.1:0-1140 GCF_001687245.7 Rhagoletis zephyria | reverse complement strand
ATCGCTAGCTTAGAGTGAAAAGTTGCTAAGTCCACTTTTTCTAAAAAAAAATAAATTTTTTTAAGTTTCTCATATTAAAATTTATGGAGTCGAAATCCGGAAATACTGCTGAATTTTTTAGTAGTTTACGGCCGGATGATGGAAAAATGGGCATATAAGCCGGATTCCGGATATCAGTGTTTGAATGGTTTTTATTCTCGCCTGTAAAATTTGAAAAACTGGATTTAGCCTAAGCGATTTTGGCCGAGTTCAATAAAGTAAGCCAGTAGTTTCTCTTCTTTTCCAACTGAAGCCACTCGATCTTTCCATAGCAGAGCCTCCCTCTTCCTGTGCTACCGAGTTCCGAGTTGAATACTTTCTTGGCTGGAGCGTCACTTTAAGCTAGCGATAATTAAAAATATGTATTTGTACATACTTATATACATAATTTTCTTTCAACAAAAAAGGTATTTCATTGTTGGTGCGTGCCGAATCGGATGGTTCTTTACTTTTGGAAAGTAAAATTCAACCCGACACCGCCTACCAAAAACAACAGGACACATTGATCGTTTGGTCGGAAGGCGACAACTTCGATTTGGCATTGAGCTTTCAAGAGAAGGCCGGTTGCGATGAAATATGGGAGAAAATTTGTCAGGTAAAACACACTTAGTACATATTTACTACAATTGTATTTTATTATCATACATATACATATGTTTAATTTAAATCAGCAAATCTACATATTTAACAGTCCTTGTAAATAAAAGTTATAGGAATACGAAAATAGTGAATCAAAATGTCATACCATGTTTTTGAAGATATATAGAGTTGTCTCTCATTGTAGAATATGATTTCTTGAAAGAAATTCAACTTTTGTATTTTTAAAACAACTTAGTTAAAATTTTTGTCGGTATTTTTTTATGATATTTCGATATATTTCGAATTGTTTCAAGATTTATCGAAATAGTTTTGATATTTATCGAAATTGTTTCAGGATTTATGCAAGTTGCGATATTTATCGAGTCATTTTCGATATTTTTCGGAAGTTTTAGTCATGATTCTTCCTTGACCTTTCAGTGCATAAGGTACCTATCTATATATATCTATCTGCCCTATTCGGTGTGGTCTGTAGTTTTTGAATATTCTATTGTTTTGTATTGT
>NW_016235737.1:0-1140 GCF_001687245.7 Rhagoletis zephyria | reverse complement strand
GCGGAGAGCTAGTTGCCGATCACGGTTTCACAGTGGAGCTGTAAATAGCGTCGATCGATAAAATAGCTCGTCTGGAAGTTATTGTAGCAAGAGATAATGGACCAAAATAGGCAGTCTCGTCTTCCTAAAATGAAAACTTAACTATGAATTGGTAAGATAGGCCTAAGCGAAAATTGTTAGAATTTAAGAGCGGCCGGATGATTGATTGGTTCTAACACTAATTTGAAACGGTTGTGAAAGACGACTTTTTGAGAAGAGCGAAAATTACCCCTAATAAAATGTTTATCTTTTAAGTCCATGAAAAACTAAAAATATATACCGATATATATGTATATGTAATAATACGCTTCAGCTCCAGTGTGTGTGCGATAAGTTTGCCGATTAATTTTTTGAAATCCTGTCGCGCCGTGTAGCTATCCCAGTATAAATAAGCTCTGAACCAAAACTTCAATTTCAAGTCGGTACGGCTTACCATCATGTCCCAGCAATAAAAATATCATAAAACTATGCGTATCGGATTTCTCAGAAAAAAACTCGCCCCTTATGTTCTGGGGCACCCTAATACGTATTTGTGTACATTAAGGCGTATCACGAAATAAAGTTTAGGGTATGTTAGTTTTATTTGAATACTTATGTCAAGAGAAAATTTTGGGTGTACATTTTTTTTTGGCACCCGCTACAAACCGCTAAATCGTGTTTTTCGCTATAATTTTCTTATTTGATATCCCATTTATAATATCTTTCTATGTCACCGAAAAATCTTCGCCCAGGACTATACTTGTATAAAAATAAAAATCTAGGGATAGTAATTCCAAAATTGGTGAAGATATAAATAAAAGCGGTTTTGAAGGCGAACCTTGTTTAATGGCCAATTATAGAATGAGATTAAAAAAATTGGATATAAAATAAGAAATTTATAGCAAAAAACGCGATTTTACACCACAAATTATCTCTTCACTTAAAGTTATGATACCGCTTAATGCACATGTTTATAGGCGATAGTATTGTATGTATGTATGTAGTTATATAGAGTGCCAAGTCCAGCCACTGCAAGCATGCAAACAAAATGCAGCTGTCGGCATAGGCTGCGGCTATTGTTGCCCGTCCGCTTTTGATGTTGATTGCGATTGCGATTGCGAT
>NW_016235736.1:0-1140 GCF_001687245.7 Rhagoletis zephyria | reverse complement strand
CTAAGCGCTTAAAATGGATTTTTTCTTGCTTATTTTCTTCGGCCCTGATGATGAGTTCGATGGTAAGTCTTTGAATTAGTATANAAAAAACATTAAACTGTACTTAATTTTTGTTGTTTTGCGAGCATATTTGCAAGCATATTTATTTACCAATGTTTTAGTGCTTATCTAAGCGCTTAAAATGGATTTTTTCTTGCTTATTTTCTTCGGCCCTGATGATGAGTTCGATGGTAAGTCTTTGAATTAGTATAGTATCCCTGCAGGGAAAGCTACTAGTTGTGAACTAGAATTCTACCAGTTTGCGTTTCAGCCGAACTAGTTCACGTTCTATCCTCTTTCAATGTTAGCGACTGGTATTTTAAACATTGCGATATCCTACGAGATGTCAATTGTCAGGCTATGCATCAGCATCTACTTGTAGAAATACTTAGTCTGTTCCTTTGAACTTCGGACTAAAACCTGTGGAACTGTCAAACTACAATTTTACTCTCTCAAGTGAGAGCAAAAGGAGAACAGATGCAGAAGTGCACGGGAACGCAAAAAGCACTATTTCCTGTAAAAACGTCAGTCGGTTTGTTTACATGTCATTGGTACAACACTGATTTGGCTGAAATATCACTAAATAATTATTAAAATCTATACATATTCAAATATTTCGTTGTTTACTTCCATTTTTTCACAAATATAAGGTTATTTGCTTTCACTNCACAATTTTGCTTTGAATAAAAGTGTACTGAAAAGTACTGATTTTTTAGCTATGCATCAGCATCTACTTGTAGAAATACTAGTAGCATCATACCAGTTGATGAGATAGTCTGCCAATTCATCCCCCATGAAAAGCATTAGTATGCCTTACTGCTCGCGGCGCTCCAACAGTCGCAATGGCCGACAGAGCAAAGCACTCGCGTGGTATGCCTGAAGTACAAGGTTCAAGCCCGGGCGCAGGGAAAATTTTTTTATTTTATTTTTTTTATAATATTTCTTTTATTTATATTTTTTATTTAGGGTTTTTTTGTTCTTCTTAAATTTAATTTAAAAAAAAATATTTTTGTTTAATCTATTTTTTTATGGCACAAGTATTTCTTCCCATATTTTTTTTTTGTAATGCAACCAGATTTTTAAGTTTGTTATTTATATTTA
>NW_016235735.1:0-1140 GCF_001687245.7 Rhagoletis zephyria | reverse complement strand
CTCCATTTTTTTTATTTAAAATTTGAATATTTTATTGTACTCAGACAAGAAAAAATTTAAATAAATAGAAATGTCTGATCCAATAGCACTCACAAATAGCAAAGTAAACATATTTTTCAAAGTTGTATTGTAATACAACAATTTTACTTGTAAAGCAAAAACAACACTTTTAAAACTGTTCTAAAAAAATAGTATAAAAGAGCAAATATGACAAATAGCACGACTTGGGAACTCCCTAATTGTNAATAAATAAGTGTAAAATTTAACACAGAATGCATTACAAATATTAAAAAAAAATTAACATATACTCAATTTTGTAAGTAACTACACATTACTTTTATTTTCGTAAGTCTATTTTTGTATGCTTCCCTGAAGGAACTATTTTAATTTTTAACTTATACCGAAAAATGTGTAATAAATGAAATTTATAATAAATAAGTGTAAACTTACACAAATAAGAAGAAATAGCGTTTCTTATACTTTCTGGATTGTTTCGTTGTTCCGCTAGTACCGCTACATATTCAGGATACGCGCGGTTTGCTTCCACAACTTGTAAAGCTTGCATCCACTTTTCATTTATTTTATCATTATTTTCGTTTAAAAAATTGTGAAGCACGCAGCACGATAATATTATGGCGTTTGCATTTTTTATGGAATTATCTATTCCTTTGCCAATNATGTGAAGCACGCAGCGAGATAATATTATGGCGTTTGCATTTTTTATGGAATTATCTACTCCTTTGCCAATACGCCTGAAACGAGCCTTCAAGTGTCCAAATGCGTTTTCCTCTACTCTGCGAGATTTAGATAATCTGTAGTTGAAGAGCTTTTGTTGGCGGCTTTGTGAAATATGAAACGGATACGGCTTCATTAGCTTGTCACTTAACCGAAATGCCGAGTCCCCAATTATAAAAACCGGTACATCAACATCGGAAATAGTTTTTTTTCAATTCGCTTAAAAGGACACATTCATCCAATTGTTGCTTTAGAGAAGATGTCTGAAAAAATTGAGAATCGTTGCAGCGTCCTGGGCTGCCGGAGGTAACATATATAAAACGACATCTGGAAAAAACAATAAATAAATAAAGGAACTATTAAAGCCTTTCAGTGCTTCTACCTGGCGTCCACCAATGCTAGCAG
>NW_016235734.1:0-1140 GCF_001687245.7 Rhagoletis zephyria | reverse complement strand
CGGCTAAACAAATGTTTAGACGACTCGAAACCACAAACAAATACTCTTAAATAAAGTTTACTGTTCAATATTGGAGGGAGTGTGAAACAAAATTGATGACTCAACCCATTAGAAAGAGAACGGTCCAAACTTTTAGGCAAGTCACCCTTCACCTCTCTGACCGCTGGGAACCCATTTGAAAATGGGGTAAAATTAGCATTTTGCCAGAAAATGTAAACTCGGGTTACGCCAACCATAGGATTCACGCGCAGAATACCTTCGGCCGCGCTTAGAAAAGATGACCCTAACCTGCCCAACTCCAGCTACACAGTATATTTTACAAAAAAGTGCATATTTCACACCGAATTTATTAACAATTTAGTGTTCGAAAATATGAAATGTTTATTTTAAACTAAATTTTAATCCCTTGATCGTAGGCGTACGTTAAAATTTTTTATTTTAACCCAAAATCATTTTACAAATAACCGAACCATACCCGACAAAAGACCGTTTGCTTGTTCAAATTTCGATTCAAAGAACAAAATTCTTTAAATAAACAAAAAATTACTCAGTCCCATATATGTAACACTCCTATATTGGCAGTAAGAGCTAGTACCGTCCGACAACACTACAGTACAGATATATCAATAAACACGTCCGAAAGAAAAGGAACACATACGTTTATAAATAAACATGTACACAACACATATACAAAAACGGCCCTCAAGTACACAATACATTGACAAAAACAGTACTAGACTGTCTCGCTCTGATTTCGGAATGCTTACACATTGAGAAGTTAGCTTACTGCCATTATAGAAGTATTACATATATGCTCAGTCCTATCATGAGTTTAATTTTCCATATTTTCTCCATGACTATGCGATTAATTACATATATCACCACACCAAGTTCCAGTGTTCTACCATGAACATTTCCAGAAATATATAGTATGACAATTTCGGTTTGTATAGGAGATGCCACGCCCTTTTCCAATAACTCCAATTTTTCTCCATGACTATGCGATTAATTTCATATATCACCACACCAAGTTCCAGTGTTCTACCATGAACATTTCCAGAAATATATAGTATGACAATTTCGGTTTGTATAGGAGATGCCACGCCCTTTTCCAATAACTCCAATTTTTCTCCATGAGTA
>NW_016235733.1:0-1140 GCF_001687245.7 Rhagoletis zephyria | reverse complement strand
AAAAAACTTTAGACTTCAGATTCGCGCATATTTATTACTTCATACATTATATAATATAAGGAAATTATTGATGTGAATTGCGATTCGATCACAAAAAACAAAAGTATTTTTTTATGTATAATATGATTAATCAGATCGGAATTTAGAGAGCACTTCTAAATAAATGCTTCTGAAACGGTATTAAAGGTTTTTAGAAAAGAACTGCAATTCGAAAATAATTGAGAAAATGTGTTTCCAAGCAATGGATATCAAATATGGCAAACATTCGATTTGAATTGAAAAAATAACTGTTACGGGGTTACAATCGTTGATAAAATTTTACTAGTTGTTACAAGAAATGAAAATCTTCTGCGTATTAGAAAGAAAATGTAAATTTTTAAAGTTTTTGCCAAAAATTGGAACCTCGGCTCCCCTGTCTTTCGTCTAGCCTCGCATCATTCAAAAAGAATTGACCACCATGCAAAAATCGTTAGATTACCAGTTTTAGTGGATGTCTTTACTGCGCTGAAGTTTATTTTAACTTTGTTAACGTAACGGATGTATGTAACACAGTAAAAGAATAGATATAAATATAGACCTATGTCCATATATCAAAATGCTTAGGATGGAAATAGAAATCGAATGAGCTACATATGTGCTAGTATGTATGTCTGCCCGTCCGCGTTTCCACGTTAACACGTTCGCACGTTAACTCGAGTAAAGATTGATGTACTTACATTGTATGCCTTCGAAACTTGGTACTTAAATTGTTCTGTATCCAAGGTAATTTGGCATTGAAAATGGGTCAAATTGGCCTAAAACTACGCCTTGCTTAAAACTAATATATGGAGCATCTAACTAAAAACAAAATTTGTGGAAGATGGGCGTGACATCGCCAACTTGTAATAAAATGTGCGTATCTCAGTAGCTCATATAACATTCGAACTTAGTCTTCTTTATTTCTTGCAGGATTAAAGTGTTCGTGCTCTATTGTTATTTTTGTGTACTCTTACGCCGTTATACTGTTAAATTGTATATGGTTATAATATTATACGGTTACACTGTTATACTTAAGCATTGTTATGATATTATCATTTTTTAAAGTTATACTCTTACACTTTAATACTTTCACTACCATATACTGTTATATGTACTTGATAA
>NW_016235732.1:0-1140 GCF_001687245.7 Rhagoletis zephyria | reverse complement strand
TTTTTCCACCTCCTTCACGACATTTTTCATGGTTTCATGTCATGGTTTTCTTGGTAGGCAGAATTTTTGTTTAATCTTTCTTCGGCAACAATTTCCCTTATATGCACACTTTTGGAGAAATAAGCTTTTTAAATAAAAAACCCTTTTTACCGTAAAGTGATATTCTGAAAATATTTCACGTCTTTTGTTTTTTTTCTAATGCTTGATTTCCACTAGGCATTAAATGGCAAAAATGACAAATGACAAAGTCGGGCATTAAAAAATAATGTTGTCATTACATTAAAAAAATAGTCATTAAGTTCATTTCTCCTTGGCATTTTTAAATAGCATACATTTTTTATCATTTCAATGCCTGGTGGANGTCTTATTTCACGAAAACATATAAAAAAGGAAATTAAAAAAGTGACATTCAGCAAAATGCGGAGGGAAAGTATTATAATAGAAAGCCACGCTTATGTTGACAAAGTTGTTCAGGCAAAAATAGAATACATTAATAAAAGTTAAGGTGGTCATTCACAAACAGTTACGCATTTTTTCATTGTTTCTTTGTTTAAACTTTTTTTCATGTTGATTATCGAATAAGCTGATCGGGGTCAAATATTTTTATATGGAGTAGATAAAATATATCAAAGAACGGCTTAAAATAATAAAAAAAAAATCTTTGTTGGTGGGTTATTATTTGGAGCTTATAATCCTATTTTTGATTTTTCGGTTTTACCACCATAAAAAAATTGTAAAAAAAGGAAAAATTGCATTTCGTTTGAAAATGGCCCACAGGGTCTTCACACCGAGCTCGGTTACATTATGTTTCTGTATTCATTAACTTCTGGCAGGTATTTTATACTTGTAAAATTACTATTTTGCCATATAAAATTTGTTCTTGTAAAATTATAATTTTACCAAATAAGATTTTATGCCGGGTTACCGAGCTGATAGCCCTGACAAAGTTGTAAAGAATATCTTAACGACATCCTGTAACGCACCCGAATATTTGTGCTGGCAGTCGTTTCAAATTCTTATTTGCAATAAGAAATACAAATAATAAGTGATTATAAAACATGTAATGAAAAAAAAACTTTTTTACGACAAAATTTTATTAGTGCTTAAGAAAAATAAGAAAAACTGACCTCCGCACCACCT
>NW_016235731.1:192-1140 GCF_001687245.7 Rhagoletis zephyria | reverse complement strand
AGCATACCCAAATTATCTAGAAATTACCTATCTCCCGTCTGTCGGACTTTTCAACTAAAACAGTGTAACATCTAGTTCCTTCTGCATCCCTTTTTCTATAGTTCCGAACCACATCTAAATTCGTAACCTTAGGTATATGTATGCAATTAGGTTTCTAAAGAATTTTTTTATTATTTTATTGCTAGTATGCCTTATGGATAGAAATAAGCCATTGCTTTTTCTTAAAATCTCACACCTTTTACTTAAATTTGTTTGAATAAATCGAGTAAAAGTTTTGAAATTTTAAGAAAAAGCAATTGCTTGTTTTTTATTTATATGGCCCATGTCACTAATTTAGACTTAACAAATTTGCGTATTACTGAACAGAAACGGTTAGAAATAAAAAAGGTATTGAATGTTTTGAAAAACGATCCCTTTTAAATTTTTCTTGCTTCTTGCATTAAAATATAATTTTATAGTTTTAAAAGTACCACATTTCGCTTATTTTGAACTGGGATCTAGTTTCTATCGGACTGGTTCTTTTTTGGCGATAAAGATCTAGCACAGAATTAGAAATTTGAATCACTAGTTCGCGGTTTCCCTGCAGGGTATGTACATATGTACAGTGACGGGCAAAACTGTAACATGGTTTAACACTTTTTGTTTCAACCACCGCTATATTTCCAAGTTCTAACGACTTTCATCCTTTTGTTGAATATTCTTGTTGGTACATCCCTACTCCCTCTCTCATAATGATTTGAAGTCAATACAACAGCAATAAAAAATCCAGCAGACAAAAATGTAAATTAAGGCAGGTGTTACAGTTTTGCACTCACTCTCAGTTTTGCATTTGGCAGTTATCTTTTACTTAGTTGGAAGTCAGATGACTTTTTTCTATATTGTATTTTATTGAAGAAGTGATCACCAGTAAATAACATAGTTAATCAGGAACCATAAATGTAAATAATA
>NW_016235731.1:0-120 GCF_001687245.7 Rhagoletis zephyria | reverse complement strand
GCAAGATGTAGTCGAAAAAATTAGAGTTTCTGCTGAAAAATCACCCAAAACACACTGCACGTATTCGCAAGGACTGGATACAAAAGCAAAAATTTGCTGATTTCAAATGACCTCCACAAT
>NW_016235730.1:0-1140 GCF_001687245.7 Rhagoletis zephyria | reverse complement strand
CCAGGTGAAGCGCCTCTAGGGACAATAGATTCTCCTCTAGTCCCGGTACGTATATGACTCTTCCTAGTCTCGCTTCCTGGCCATTCGGTAGTCGTATTTTCACTATGCCTTTTCCTTTAATAGGCATTCGGGTTCCGCTCGCTATCTTTAGCGTACCCGCGCAGGGATCCATGTACTCGAATATGGATCTATCTCCGGTGGACATGCTTGTGGCGCCGCTATCAAAAACCCAGCCTCCGTGGCTTGATGACCTGTGTGCTTCTTCCTGAATGAAGCCTGCTTTCTCGCTAGCAATTTCACAGTCAACCTCGCAGTCATATTCCTCGACTATGCGGTTACCACTCTCTTCATCACTGGATTGAGCCATATTCTGCTCCTCAGCGGTCCGGCCACCATGGTTCTGTCTCGATGAACCTCGTCCACTGCCTCGTCCGCGGCCTCGGCCGCCTTGGCTATCTCTTTTGCTTGTACTAGAAGACCGATTCTCGCTGTCATCTTCTCTCTGTTGGTTCGGGCATTTTGCTGCTTTATGCCCGTATCCTTGACAGGAATAACATTTAGGCCCGCGTGGCCTATCCTGTTGACTGGCTCGTGATGCATTCTCTCCTTGGCCATANCTTGGCTATCTCTTTTGCTTGTACTAGAAGACCGATTCTCGCTGTCATCTTCTCTCTGTTGGTTCGGGCATTTTGCTGCTTTATGCCCGTATCCTTGACAGGAATAACATTTAGGCCCGCGTGGCCTATCCTGTTGACTGGCTCGTGATGCATTCTCTCCTTGGCCATACATCTGCTCCACGCCTCGGACTCGGTTTATCACAACTTTCTCTTCCAGGACATCCTCTGTACTCATCAAGGTGTCCCTTGTCTGCCTGAAGTCGTTTCCTAAACCTCGGAGGTACCATATAAGCAGAATATCCATTATTCTGATTGTTTCGCTCCCATTCATCTCAATGAACTCCATGCCTAATTGCTTCAATTCAGTCCATGCTTTTGATGCCTTGGTAGAGCGGTCCCAGGTCCAATTGGCCATCTGCATCAATTTCATTGCCTTCATAGCATTGTTGGGGGTCAAAAACTTTTCTCTAAGGTATGTCCACCTGTCTCCGGCCAAGTTCATATCCTTAATCTCCAGGATAGT
>NW_016235728.1:0-1140 GCF_001687245.7 Rhagoletis zephyria | reverse complement strand
TTTTTTTTTTCATATTTAATATGGATATTTATTTTGCTATCGTCTAATTGTACCTAAATTGAGCTCAGTGTATCGAATGTACCTGAATCTTTGCAGTGCTGTGAAGTTTACTTTTATGTATATCGTCGCTTGGCGCGCAATACCTCGTATCATGAAGTAGGGAAGCATTGAGACAGGGTAACCAAAATACAGTTTTTTCTATGCCACCTCATACGTGGTATTGCATTTGGCGGATACGAGGTATTACGCGCCAAGCGACGAGATGTATTGTGCGGTTTATACTAATGTGTAAAAGTTAACATATTATCTCGAGCATATGTACATACATTAAAAATGCAACATCTGAATCGCTGTTTTTTTTATGTACAGACCACTTATTTTTTTTTAAATGTCCCTGACGGAAACAAATGACTTTTTAAATCAACTAATTGAAAGACTACTTTAAAACAAATGTAATGAGTAAAGGTTTCGAATTTTGATACTCTTTTTAACCGACTTCCAAAAAAGGAGGAGGTTATCAGATCGTCGGAATATTTTTTTTATTTTTATTTTTTGTATGTATGTTACCGCATAACTTTGGACCACGTCAACCAATTTCGATAACTCTTTTTGGTGTAGATCCGATCATTGGATCATGAGATATATATATATATTTTTTTTATATGAGGATTGAAATCGGTTTTTTTTTGCTAAAAATTATATGTTACTCAAAAAAAAACAATTTATGTCTATGTCTATGTGAACGTAAGCGTATTCAAAAGAAACCCTACAAGAATTGTGTGATGGAAACTAACACATTCTCATTTATCTTACTAACACATTTGCAAATTTTGCGTTGGTTAAAAAGAGACCACTAAATAAGGCCATAAGTCGGTGGAAGACGGAAGATCACATGTACACAAATGTTTACATCACTTTTTGCATATTGCTCTTCAAAAGTTGATAGAAGTACTTGATTGAGATCTCCATCACCAGTGAGTATCACATGATCAGTGAGGCAACATGATGTGAAGTATCAGATGTCAATTTTTTTCTTGTCCGTTTTCATGAGAGCTGCACACTGGCCTTTAGTTGTAAAGGGCAAGGGAAAAGCCCTTATTCCTGATAATATGCAGGTTTTAAACTTTCCATATTTAAATT
>NW_016235727.1:154-1140 GCF_001687245.7 Rhagoletis zephyria | reverse complement strand
AATAAAAGCTCTGTACATTTTTAGCGCATTAATTGAAAAATGCGAAATTATAAGTTGTGACTCTTTTGAAGACGATGTGGATATGTACGTCAAACCATCTGTCAGTTGAAAACAATGTTAAGTTTTACATTGTTTACTAGTATAGGTCGTTTCACATATTTAGAAAAATTTCTAGTTTGCCGGTTTAGTGAAATGGAAATCTAAGGTAAAGGTTTGAATTGCTTTTGTATGCAGAAATCGTTTACAAATGGTGATGTGAAGGAACTTTAAAACCAAAAGCAAATACTAGTATGTGTCAAAATTCCACGTCTGGTATGAAGTTTAAAATATTGAAGAGTATTTTTTTAAATGGACGTATTAAAAAAATTGGGTACCAAAACACTCATTAACCATTGTTTGTACTTGTACATCAGATACAATTATTCACAGGTATTCCCAGAAAGTTTTGCCTCACATAGACATTCGTGTCGCATTAATTTGATTTTGACGCAACTCTTTTGATTATTTTTATAATTTTCAAAACAAAAAGGTGAAACGGAGTTGGCATTGCTGAACGGCGACATACATATGTAAGTGTTTTAGGAAACTATCACGAAGAGAAATAAGTTCACATACATAAATTGTCCCTCATTACCCAGTAGATAATTTCAGGAGTTAAAAGCCCTTCCGAAAGGCCTTCCACTCTACATTCCTTTCTCCTTTCTTTTTTTGTATGGAGTGGTACAAATTGAAGGGCTTCCAGGTACGCTTTATGAATTTGTACAACGATTTTGGGTTGATGTGCCCAAACGCGTGAATCGAATCAAAAAACTTTTACACACACTTGTAAACAACAGTTCACGCTTTATTACAAAAATTTAATTTACTAAATCTGTGCAACAATTTAAGGCATAAATGCAGAATACGTACAATTCTCAAATTAAAAAAATTCATATGGGGATCGATAGAGATCATTGAGGTGAGTGTAACGATGTATTTTTTTTTTT
>NW_016235727.1:0-126 GCF_001687245.7 Rhagoletis zephyria | reverse complement strand
TTTTTTTTTTTTTTGGGAAACAACAACTACAACAATTATTAAAGGGGTTTCAGTGCCTTTTCTTTGCAACACAGAATGAGAATTCTACTTTGTGAGGGTTATAATCCATAAGTGCGGCCGAAGGCC
>NW_016235726.1:0-1140 GCF_001687245.7 Rhagoletis zephyria | reverse complement strand
GCGCCTGAGGTCGAACGACTAGGGAACAGCAGTTGAGAAGGAGGGTTTGGAAGGATGTGCAAGGTGGATGAGTTAGACGGTGGAGAAGAAGAAGAAGTGGAAGAAATTGGAGATGACAAATAAGTAGAGTGATTGGTCGAAGACATAGCTTTTCATTTAATTAAATTTGATTTTAATTTGGTGAAAATGGAAAAATGTAGCATCAGTTTTTATTTTCAACAAGGAAAAGAGGGCGCTATTCTAATGCTGAAAATACTTCGGAAAAGTGACCTTGACGTAAAAAAGAAAAAATATAAATTGAAATTTTTCAGTCAGAGTAAATCATGTGCCAGTGCACATGATATGATCGCTAAACGATGTTTCTAAAATTGCAAAAGTGACGACAACTGCATAACATTATAAAACAGTTTTTAAAAAATTAAGGTTTTTTAGCTACAAAAATATTTACTGATCGATATGATTTGAACAAAAAATTGAATGTTTAGTTGCAAAAAATATTTTGTTGTATCTATTCTTAGTGTTGCAATTTTTATAATAAAAAGCCTTTGTTAGACAAAATTGCAAAAACAACTAAAAATGAAAAAGGCTAGTGAACTCAAATGCTACTCAATTCACAATGCGGGGAAAGTTAAAACAATCTGAATGAAAAGTTAATATGCATTACGGGTTTTAGAGGNATTTTTAAAAAATAAAGGTTTACTACAAAAATATTTACTGATCGATATGATTTGAACAAAAAATTGAATGTTTAGTTGCAAAAAATATTTTGTTGTATCTATTCTTAGTGTTGCAATTTTTATAATAAAAAGCCTTTGTTAGACAAAATTGCAAAAACAACTAAAAATGAAAAAGGCTAGTGAACTCAAATGCTACTCAATTCACAATGCGGGGAAAGTTAAAACAATCTGAATGAAAAGTTAATATGCATTACGGGTTTTAGAGGTAGATGAACGGCTTCGCACTACCCTCAACCAGTGCAACCACTTTGGTGCAGTGCACAATGAACTTTTTTTTGCTAATGCTAATGTACTTGTCAAACTGGTTAAGTCTGTTTTTTACTTTGCCAGTTCAGAATATTCAACAAAAGTAAAAAAACAAAAGGAAGTACTCACTTGAACTTGACTTTGGCTTGTGTTTTTT
>NW_016235725.1:0-1140 GCF_001687245.7 Rhagoletis zephyria | reverse complement strand
CTGAAAAAGAAACCGTTCATTATAAGCGCTCAAGTATATATATCCAGGTAGGTCACTAATCCAGCAATTAGCTAAGCTGATCGCGATTTTCCATAGAAGATTTCAATTCTTAATTGCTCGATTAGTGCTTAAATGAGTGATAATGAAAGAATTTTTTCATACAGCCCTGCTGGGTATGTTTAATTTTGACTTTGTGATATGTTTATTGAACAAATAACAATCAGCTGTTTGTTTCTGTTCCTCTGTTAAAGCTGATAATCCACCGGGGATGAAAAATTTAAGTTTCAAATTGTGCCTAATCTGCGAAAAAATTTTACCTCAGAGTAGATAAATGGAGGATAACCTTTACTTTCGATACCATATCAATTTCAAGACTCACATTAAATTTGGCTATAAAAAGAAGCAGTTGAAGACAAAACTATATTTTCGAAAAGGTGAATCACTTTCCTCCGCGATCTTCGATCTGACGTTTTAAAAATAAATATATACTTTGACCACTTTGACTTTTATGCTCTCCTTTGCTTTTTGTGGTAAGAAGGAAAAGCCACTTAAAAAGCAGAACGTCACACTCGAAGCCAGGCAGATACTTACAAAAGATGCAAAGGAAGGGCTCGGCAATCTCGCCGTGTTTGCCGGATATCCAGTTCATTCATAACGCGGTTTCTTTGGGCGTATTTGTTTCGCCATAGAGGTTCATTTTATCATCGATTTTTCTTAAACTGCCCTTTTGATAAGCGGCGAAAATCTCTTTTATTCATTTTGACTTTGTTCTTTTCTCATACATCAGAAAATCTTTTTGGACAGCACTTGTTTCGCTCGCACGGCGTACGCGCAGAATTCCAACAAAACAAGTAAATTTTTTTGAGATTGGGGTAGGTTATTTTTTCTTACTGCTACCGAAGATCTGTGGAATGAGGTGTACAGGAGGCACTGTTAGAAAAAAGGAGAGAGTCCCCTTAACTGAAAACCATCCAATGGACATGGAAGCACTTAACATCTTGATTTAGTAGGGGAATGATTAACCCTCTAGTAAACCAATTTTTTTATGAGTTGAACAATTCAGGAATGGGTTATTTTAGCACGAGAAATCCAATGTCCATTTCGATCTGTGACAGTAACTTTTTCCTACAGGGGAGAAAA
>NW_016235724.1:0-1140 GCF_001687245.7 Rhagoletis zephyria | reverse complement strand
TGGCATCGTTCTGGAGTGGAACACTCCGAAGTACTGGACATGTTATTCCTAAGTATTTTGGCGTTGACCAGCGAAAAACATCCACATCGAGATTTAAATTTATATCAATTGAGTGAAGCTGGTCTACTCAAGGAGCTACTCAATTTATGCAAAGTTTATGTGATTGAATCACCAAATCCGGTGTACATATCAGCAAGTGCAGCTGAATCATTTGTGGCCATATTGTCAGTTTTTGCTGGTTCGCCACCATCCACATCGCTAATGGATGAAATAATGAAATTGGCCTTACTTCTGCAAAAGCCCAGTGAATGTTACATCACACATGATAGATCGAAATTCTATTTTCTCTTAACACCACAGCCGCCAGTTAGAGAAAAATTATCAACGGTGTCCAGCTTTAATCGAGTCGCAACGCCATTTCGACGTCGATCTAAACGAGAGCGACCTGGCATCGCAGTCCCTATTGCAGCAGCAGCGACACCAGATGCGAATGTGAATGCAAATGCGAAGCAGAATGAGAAAATTAAGCGTTTACGGCGTTTGCATATATCAGCCGCCAGCTCACCTTTCAGACGCAATTTGCTTGAGCTCGAAGATAATTTGGAAAATGTTGCTGACTGTGGCAGATTAAACAAGAAAGCTTTACGCTTACTAAGCCCGGTAGATATCGAGAATTGGCGTACAAGATTCAAACACAGTTCGAATTGGAATATGCCGGCGAGTCCAGTGAAGAAATTACATACTTCGAATAATACTGAGAAATATTTATCTGTATCACCATGGTCTCCAAACAAAATTAGTCATAAACGCTTAAGATATGCTTGTTTTAGTCAAAGTGTAAACATGGATAACCCCAAGGTTAAAAAACGTGAAAAACAGTTGGGGACAACATCAATTACTAGCATTGATTTTGTTAGTTCGGATAAGGAAATCCTCGCCAGGCATCATTTAGGCCTATCATCAGTGCCAGTCACTTCACAACAACGTCGAAGTAGATTGCTGGTAAAAACTGATTTCTATAATTGGCATGGCATTATAGCCTTACAGGAGGGACTGCTAACGTTGTTGAAAAATTTTCTTTGTCTCTTGCCGGATAACGCAGTGGAAGAGGTAAAGTTAGGCACAGACACGAATTACTAA
>NW_016235723.1:0-1140 GCF_001687245.7 Rhagoletis zephyria | reverse complement strand
CTCCCTCTTATGGCTGAGCAAAGGAGGTAGATTTTAGTAGTTTTTTCTCGTGAGCTCCGTCTATCCGAGGTGGCTTCTTAGAAGTTTGTTTGCACTGGAATTTTGTTTGAATTCGAGGCCGTGGAGACGTAGATTGTTATATGACATGAGTTCATTTCCTATGTGACTGAAGGCTCCATCTGCAAAAAGAGTTACCCCTAACTGCTGATGCACCACCAAACTATTGTCAGGAGAACTAAACCTATTAGTTTGATATATTTGTATCCGCGTCTTTCCAATTTTCTCGGCCCTTCCAAATATGAGGTCTTCTTAAGGTCCTCAGAATGTGTAGGCGTTGGTTTCTGCGATCACATTTTCATTTAACCCAAATCTCTTAACAATTAGTCACTTTTCCGGTCTGGAAATCAGAAATACTGGCTAGGCGTAAATTTGGCGAATATGCTTTGCCATTGTGCCTGCAAATGTCTGCCTTCCGGAAATGCATTTTTCTTCGGCCAAATACGGGCTTTTGTTTGATTCTAATCAATGTCGAATCTGTCCCAAGAGCTCGGAATAATTTCCGCCGGTGATCGTTTTGAACTTTGCAAGCTACTNTGCATTTTTCTTCGGCCAAATACGGGCTTTTGTTTGATTCTAATCAATGTCGAATCTGTCCCAAGAGCTCGGAATAATTTCCGCCGGTGATCGTTTTGAACTTTGCAAGCTACTTGCAGTGAATAATAGCGCTTGCATCCAACAATACTATCATCATGACCTTGTAGGCAGGACATACCCATTTTCCCCTTCAGCGGCCCACTGTCATCAGTGGAAGTCGACTATTTTGTCTGTTCTTTGGTCTCTGGTGTATTGCGAAAAATACATGTTTCGTCCAAAGACAGCAACTCGTCCGGTTTGCAGCTGAACATCGCCAAACGCTTGCTTGAAGTGGTCACACGGTTTCGTTCATAGTCGAGTGCGAGTAATCGCGCCTGTAGTCGCCTTTCTTATGGCCTCAATTTGTGCATAAGAGGGTTAANTGCAGCTGAACATCGCCAAACGCTTGCTTGAAGTGGTCACACGGTTTCGTTCATAGTCGAGTGCGAGTAATCGCACGCCTGTAGTCGCCTTTCTTATGGCCTCAATTTGTGCATAAGAGGGTTA
>NW_016235722.1:0-1140 GCF_001687245.7 Rhagoletis zephyria | reverse complement strand
TCCAAAAATGAATGGAAGTGGAATGGCAGTAGAAGTGCTGGCCATGGTTCCGAACACCGAATTATCTGATGGTGGTTCTTTTGTCGCATTCTAAATAAATTTAATTTAAAATGTATTGTCAGTTTTTTTTCAAAACAGTCATTATACGAAATGATTTGTGGCTAGTCATTTGCAAAACAAAAAAAACATTTGTTTATAAAATTGAATATGAAAAACTGTAAAAAACTGCAACATTTTTTGTGTTTTAAAAACAAACAACATACTGATTAAAAGTTAGGCTAACATAATGTGCAACAGAGAGTTAATGCAAGTACAAGTTTTTAATATAAACTTGTTTATAAAACTATTATGAAAACATTTTTCATGCATGCCAAATAAACACAAATGAAAAAGTACAGTTGTCAATTTGTGATGCAAATAAATGTTTAATATGGCAGTGCTACAAACGTGTTAAAAGTCATTTGAAGTTTTTAAGTAATCTCAAATGCCATATTTTTATTTTTGCTAGATTTCACTGCAAAATAGTAAAACTACTAATGATTTTGCTTTACTTAGGTTAATAGGTTAACCAATAAATCACACGAAGACTTTAATAGCCAATTACTTTTCAACCTAATCAAGTAAATCGTAGTCTACGCCTTTAACCGTTTTTACTATTGTTTAGTTCCTGCAGTCAATTTACATTTTGCAGTTTTTGTCTATTGTGAATCAATTTAACATTAAAATATAGATTGTCAGCACTTTTTATTCAGAATGCTATAATTTATTTGTTTTTAGTATTTTTAAATAATGTGTTATTAAAACAATAAATGCTATATTTTGCAAAAAATGCAAAAACATTAAAGTTAAAGTTTTAATTAAAATTTGTTTTATATTTTCACTACAAAAACAGTTATTTTTATCACAACACTTTTGGTTATAGTTACTTGATGATAGCTAATTATTTATATTATTTTGAGAACAACCATTTTGTTTTAATGTGTAATTTAAGTCGTTAAAAAAATTTTATGGTTATAAGTTTATCTGACTTTTAACAGCGTTATATACATTTTTATTTTACTTGTCTTATTGAATTATAAATAAAAATTTTGATTTTAAATAATGTTTTAAAAATTTTTAGCAAACGTTAAAAGTTAGGCA
>NW_016235721.1:0-1140 GCF_001687245.7 Rhagoletis zephyria | reverse complement strand
AAAAATACTCCGAAGAATTGATAACCTACCCTTTTATGAAGCCGGTTTTAAATAGTCTGAGTTCTTTGTAAATTCTATGTAAATAGAATGCAATTGATGATACTTTAAAAAGTTTATTTATTTATTTCATACTGTAAATTAAACTTTCATAAATGTATTTTAAAGAGCGAATTTTCAGTATTTGCTGATGATATATATTTAGAAGTATAAANTGTAAAAAATATATTTTTACTTTCAAAATGTTTGTAATTTTAAACATTTCATGTGTATATTTTAAACAACTCATGTTCAAAACCAAATCTTGAACATCTTGTGCGTATACTTGAACAGATTCTGGTTGAAAAATAAACACTTTTCAGTAGTAGTTTTACATGCACTTTTTAGAGTGTACATTTTATGTGTAATTTTTCTCTACGCGACAAATATGGTATGTAAAAGTAAACAGGCAGTGTTTAATTTTATTAACACGGTGACTAAATTTGCACACATTAGGAGAGGAAACTGGTAACCTCTTTTAATATGCATTCATTTAAACAAAAAACTGTTCGAGCAAATTTTAAACACTTTATGTGTAAACTGTGTAATTGTGAGCACTAAGAAAATTCGATAGAAATTTTTCTATTTAAGTTTAAGTAATGATTTAACTATACTTTAAAATAGTTAAATTAACGGCCCTAAGGGCCAAATTCACAGTGCTGTACTGGAAACCTGTAGTTAACTGAAGATTCTGAGTTAACTNTATTCACCTGGAAACCTGTAGTTAACTGAAGATTCTGAGTTAACTACGCACTGTGAATTTGGCCTTAAGTGTTTAGAATTCAACAAACAAATTTCAAATTTGTTCTACGCCACACATATGGTTNATTCTGAGTTAACTACGCACTGTGAATTTGGCCTTAAGTGTTTAGAATTCAAAAAACAAATTTCAAATTTGTTCTACGCCACACATATGGTTCGTAAAAGTTAAAAAGGCCGTATTTAAATAGATTAAAACGGTGTGCAAATTTGCATACATTAAGAGTCGAAACTGGTTACCTTTTTTAATATGCTTAAATTTAACCATAACTTTTTTTAGAGTGTAGTTAACTCGTCAAAGATTTGTTTGTGTATTTCCCTGACGAGCTGACGGCATTCTATTGC
>NW_016235720.1:0-1140 GCF_001687245.7 Rhagoletis zephyria | reverse complement strand
TACGAACTCTGAAATTGTACCACATGGGAACCACTGGACTTTAGTGTGCCTCTTTACTCTTCTGTATACAGGCAGCTAATTCAACTGAGCCCAACCAGCTTTACAATGACTCAACTTGAGCAATTTCGTTATCGGAAAGAAAGAGAGATGCACTTCCGTTGCTTCTCAAGTGTAAAATTTTTCATGACGATTTTTTAGTTCACTTCAACCATTGTGAGAGCTAAAAAAAAAAACTCTTTTGAATAGTTAGTAACATTCAGGCGTTATTTCATTGAATCCCTTAAACCGTTGCTCGAAAGTGTAAAAAAAGGGTTACAAATATAATTTAAAGCCTTATTTAACTTGCTCTGTATGTATGTACGTATTTTTGTTTGGATAAAATCTTACAGGAAATTTTTAACCATCCTCCCGTTGAGCAGAGACTTGAAATTTCAAACTTAAATAAGAATTAATCTGCTTTCTAGCGGCAGAAAACGAAATATTTGACAAACCCATATTTATAGTGGGATTTGGTTCATATTTGGAATGAATATTACCCAAATGGAAGGAAATAACTGCACAACAAATTTTGCCGGTAGGAGACGCGGGGGTCCATATGTTTCGAATACCTGCATAAATTGTCTGATTTTGTTTATATTTATATTATATATTACTTATGAATATGAAAAGGAATAGCTTCACAAAAAAATTCCGGTAGGTGGCGCAATAGTCGAAATAATTGGAAAGCGCGTATTTATAGTCCGTCGATTTGCTTCATATGTAGAAAGCTTGTTTTAAAAGCATTTTTTAACTCACCTGTATCTTCCAATTAAATTTTGTTGAAACGCTGTTTTATTTACAGATACGGATTAAAAACTATATATAGAGATTTTTTTAATATTCTACACATTCAAAACCAAGCGCATTTAAAAGAGCGATGTTTTGCCGATAAGAGGTGTTTTTTTTTTATTTATTTCATGTAACTTTCTATTATAAGATCTAAGGATTTATATGGAAGGATCTCGAGAAAATTTCTCAAATTTACATAACTTTTGAAAACAAAGCTAAATATCTGTAGCACCAGATTTTGGAATAGGTGTTCGTTTTGAAAATATAGTGAAGTGTAAAAGCTATCATTGGAAGTGCATGGTCGACTTATCC
>NW_016235719.1:0-1140 GCF_001687245.7 Rhagoletis zephyria | reverse complement strand
ATATTAAGCCTATACGAAAGCAAAAATCACCTGAAATCAAAATACCTCTGCACCCTCGAAGAAAAAGTGAATGATTCGCGTGTTACTAAAATCGATGAAAAAGGAAGTGGCAAAGTAAATGGTTTCAAAACCCTAAATGTAGCCAAAAGGATTGTAGTAGTCAAAAAATATCCAGAAGAAGAGTACTTCAAAAAAAAAACTGTGCTCTAATTCCTTTGTTAGAAAACTTAAAAAAATAGGAAGGGCTAAGGTCATATAAGGTCCACATGCTTCCAGATAGAAATTTCAAAGATAATATCCTAGCAAACCAAAATGACTTCAACGTGATTTCGTATAGAAAATTGATTGTTGCATTATGGACGACATATCTCCTTGTGAATGCCCTGCTACTGTTTTTGTTTGATTCAAACGCCCGAGATAGTTAGTTTAAAATAAGATTATTCAGCCAGTTTTTCAAAACAAACGCAATAGAGTTTCTAATACATCGTACCAACTGAATTGACCAAAACGCAACACTGAAATTTACGAACTACTTTTGGGGGCGTTTTTGCGACTAGTTTGCCTCGAAAGTTTAAGAAAATTCGCTGTGTCAATACTTATGTTTGTCACTGTAGGTACATATTTAATTTCCAGGTAAAGCTAAATACTGAACTCTCAAGAAAAACGAAAAATTCACATAAAAAATATCGAAAAGAAATTTTCTTAAACCAAATTATGCCTCAAAAAAATGCGCGTATATTTATTCTTCCAATAAAAATTACAGAGAAAGCAAATTACTTTTTCAAGCGACAGAAATAATTAAAAATCGTTCTTAAAATTTCCACTTAATGAACTTAATGAATCTTTTTTTAATGTAATGACACGATTATTTTTTAATGCCCGACTTTGTCATTTTCCATTTTTGCCTTTTAATGCCTAGTGGAAATCCAGCTTAAGCTTATATTTTAACTTATTTCCAATGAGTGTAATTTATTTCAATGAAACTCAACAAACTCAAACTCATCCAAAAATATGGAAGGCTTTAATTTTAGCGGTCACAAAACATTTTCAAAGACAAAGCTATTTCGATCGATACCCATATTGTAATAATCCTTTGGAATTATTAAATAATTTAATTTAAATAATTATACAGGGGGCACC
>NW_016235718.1:0-1140 GCF_001687245.7 Rhagoletis zephyria | reverse complement strand
TTATGTTGGGTAAGTCCTCCATACAAAATTAGCTAACAGCTTAAATTTCTGGACAAATAAAACACGGCTATTATAGAATCTCTTCAATAAAGGTAATGGTGGCTTACTATTCTGCAGCACTGAAAAGACACAAGTGCTTAAATCTCTGCCGCCAGCAATTTTCATCGCGCCGCGCTCATTGTCATACCAGCATCCGGTTCTTTTTAGTCTACAGGAAAAACACGGTAAGTGCAGCAGTGTCCAAGAGCACTATACACCACTAAAAAAATTTAAGTTAAATAAAGAGGCTATCAAGCAACCATTTTGGTTTTTTACATCGAAACAAGGTAAAACTTCGTGGACCCCTATTTACAACTCATGGACCCCCATATTTTTTTCACATTACCGTGGACCCCCGTCGAGTCTTCCGTGGCCAATGGTGGTTCACCTGGATCACTTTGGGAATCACTGATCTACAGACTAAAATCTTCTTAAATCGCGTTCGTCTGGCATTGTGATTTCAATAAACTGATGAACTAATTTAAATTTGATTGTTCGAACAAATGGCAACCCTCCTAAATAAAGGTCAGGAATAAATCGCTTTCAAACCCATTTCTATTTATACTCATCTTTTTATAATTCATCCAACTTGCTGGATAATTTTAATGCAACTTTTTAAACACGTGGCAACTCTCTTCAAACATTCGAAATGTTCAAACNCCTGGTGGTTCACCTGGATCACTTTGGGAATCACTGATCTACAGACTAAGGTCTCTAATTTGACCTCTCATTTTTGAAATCCCTTTTCAAAAGTATTCTCAAACTAAAATCTTCTTAAATCGCATTCGTCTGGCATTGTGATTTCAATAAACTGATGAACTAATTCAAATTTGATTGTTCCAACAAATGGCAACCCTCCTAAATAAAGGTCAGGAATAAATCACTTTCGAACCCATTTCTATTTATACTCATCTTTTTATAATTCATCCAACTTGCTGGATAATTTTAATGCAACTTTTTAAACACGTGGCAACTCTCTTCCAACATTCGAAATGTTCAAACTAAAGATTTTTTAACATTCTTTCGTTTGACTACGCTATTTTTATATTTCATATACTTTTACTTTTTTTATTAGTTATTGAATTAATTAGATTGAATGAA
>NW_016235717.1:603-1143 GCF_001687245.7 Rhagoletis zephyria | reverse complement strand
GAACAAGTTAAATGAAAAACATGCTAAAATCAAAATAAGATGGGGAAAACCCTAAAAGAAACCTGAGCCTTGTAGCTGAAGACGTGAAAGCAAAGGCTATTTTAGGGTTAAAATGGTTTTGAACATGGTAGGAGTAGGTAGGGGAATGGGTGTGGAAAGAAGGTTGTGTAAAAAGGGAGGTGAAACAGATGATAGTAATATAAAAGAAGCGGTGATACGCAAAAGAAGTGTAAAACGAGGAGATTACATTACTAACTATTGAACTGATGGTTAAAAGCAACATGAGCTGTGTAAAAACCACCCCAGAAAACGCCACACACACACTCACTCAGATCACTACTTCTCTCGGTACACAATGTACTGAGCGTAGCTGCTGCTCTTGTGAATGTCCTTGACGTGCGCGGCTGCGCTATTCCGCCAGCCGGTGGTGAAGCGGCAGTCCTCCCACTGGCAGTGGTACGGCTTCAGGAGCAGGTGCAGCGAGAGGTAGTGGTCCTTCAGCTGGTACTTAGTCAGGCTCTTCCTGCAGATCAGACACTC